>NW_016803361.1:3110156-3137761 GCF_001698545.2 Rhinopithecus bieti
CCAAAAAAAAAAAAAAAAAAAAATGTCAAGAAACAACAGATGCTGGCAAGGTTGCAGAGCAATAGGAATGCTTTTACACTGTTGGTGGGAATGTAAATTAGTTTAACCATTGTTGAAGACAATGTGGCAATTCCTCAAAGATCTAGGACCAGAAATAACATTTGCCCCAGCAATCCCATTACTGGGTATATACCCAAAGAAATATTAATCATTCTGTTACAAAGATGCATGCACATGTATGTTCACTGCAGCACTATTCACAATAGTAAAGACATGGAATCAACCAAAATGCCCATCAATGATAGACTGGACAGAGAAAATGTGGTATAGATACACAATGGAATACTATGCAGCCATAAAAGGAACCAGATCATGTCCTTTCCAGGGACATGGATGGAGCTGGAAGCCATTATCCTCAGCAAACTAACACAGGAACAGAAAACAAAGCACCACATGTTCTCACTTATAGGTGGGAGTTGAACAATAAGAACACATGGACACAGGGAGGAGAACAACATACACTGGGGCCTGTCGGGGTGGGGTGGGGAGGGAGAGCATTAGGCAACATAGCTAATGCATGCTGGGCTTAATACATAGGTGATAGGTTGATAGGTATGGCAAACCACCATGGCACACGTTTACCTGTATAACAAACCTGCACAATCTGCACATGTACCCTGGAACTTAAAATACAGAATAAGGTTAAAAAAATAATATTCAGTCTTCCAATCCATAAACACGAGCTGTCTCTCCATTTATGTGTGTCAAATTTGTGTCATCAATGTTTTGTCATTTTCTGTGTACAAGTTTTCACCTCCTTAGTCAAGTTTGTAACTATGTATTTTATTCTTTTGATACTATCATAAGTAGGATTGTTTTCTTAATACCTTTTGGATAGTTCATTGTTAGTGTATAGAAACAAAACTGACTTTTATATATTGATTTTGAATCCTAAAACTTTACTCAATCCACTTATTAGTTCCAAAAATTTTTTTTTTTTTTTTTTTTTGGTGGAATCCTTATAATTTTCTACATGTAAGATAATGTCATCTGCCAACAGAAATAATTTTTACTTCTTCCTTTCTGATTTGGTTGACTTTTCTATTTCTTGCCTATTTGCTCTGGCTAGGACTTCCAATATAATTCTGAACAGAAGTGATGAGAGTTGGCATTATGCTCTGTTCCCAATCCTAGAGAAAAAAATTTCAGTTTTTCACCATTAAATATAATGTTAAATGTGGGCTTTTCATATATGGCCATTATGTTGAGGTAATGTCCTTCTTTTCCTAGTTTATTGAGTTTTGATCATAAAAGGGTGTTGAAATTTGTCAAATGGTTTTTTCTGCATCTATTGAGATAATTATGAGATTTTTATTCTTCATTCTGTTTATGGGGTATATTGCATTAACTGATTTTGTAGGCTGAATCATCCTTACATCCCAGGCAAAAATCCCATCTAATCATGGTGTATTATCCTATTAATGTGCTCTTTCATTCAGTTTGCTAGTACTTTGTTAAGGATTTTTGCATCTATGTTTATCCAGAATATTGGCCAGTAGTTTTATTTTCTTGTAGTACCTTTGTATGGCTCTGGTATCAGGGTAATGCTAGCCTCATAAATGGACTTGGAAGTGTTTCCTCATCTTCAATGTTTTTGGAAGAGTTTGAGAAGGACTGGTATTAGTTCTTCTTTAAATGTTTGGAAGAATTCACCAGTGAAGACATCTAGCACTAGGCTTTTTGTTGGGAGGTTTTTGATTACTGATTCCATGTCTTTACTCATTATTGGTCTGTCCAGATTTTCTAATCCTTCATGAGTGAGTCTTGGTAGACTGATATATCTAAGAATATGCCCATTTCTTCTAGGTTTTTCCATTTGTTTGCATTTAATTATTTATAGTAGTCTCTTATGATTCTTTGTATTTCTGTGGTGTCAGTTGTAATGTCTCCTCTATCATTTATAATTTTATTTATTTGAGTCCTTTCCCCTTTCTTGGTTAATCTTGCTAAAGGTTTGTTGATTTTGTTGATTTTTTTTTTTTTAAATCACTATTAGTTTTATTGGTCTTTTCCATTGTTTTCTATTCTCTATTACACTTACTTCTGCTCTAATCTTTATTTCCTCCCTTTCTACCTTTGGGCTCAGTTTGTTCTTTTTCTAATTCTTTGAGGTATAAAGTTAGGTTACTTGAGATCTCTTTCTTTTTTAATATAGACATTTATCACTATCAACTTTTCTCTTGGGATCACTTTTGCTGCATCTTATAGGTTTGGTATGTTGTGTTTTCATTTTCATTTGTCTCAAGATATTTTCTAATTTCCCTTATGATTTCTTCTTTGATTCATTAGCTATTCAGGAGTATGTTGTTTAATATCACATATTTGTGAATTTTCCAATTTTCCGTCTACTGTTTATTTCTAGTTTCCATTCCACTGTGATCAGAAAAGATACTTGGTATGATTTTAATATTCCTAAATTTGCTAAGACTTGTTTTGTGACTAAACATATTATCTCTCCTGGAGAATGTTTGGTACATTTGAGAAAAATGTATATTCCTCTGTTGTTGGGTTAAATAATTGATACACGTGTGTGAGGTTCATTTGGTCTATAGTGTTTTTCAAGTCAGCTGTTTCCTTATTGATTTCTGTCTGGATGTTCTATTGATTATTGAGATTGAGATACTGAAGAGTACCACTACTATAGGAGTGTCATCTACTTCTCTCTTCAATTCTGTCAATGTTCGCTTTAAATATTTAAGTGCTGTCATGTTGGGTGCATATATATTTATAATTCTCATATCTTCTTGGTGAATTGACTCTTATTATTATATAACATTCTTTGTCTCTTATAACAGTTTATGACTAAAAGTCTATTTTGTCTTATATAAGTATAGGCACTGTACTCCCTTTTGGTTACCATTTACATCGAATATATTTTTCTATCCCTTCAATTTTAGCCTATGTGCATGTTTAAATTTAAAATGAGGCCGGGCGCGGTGGCTCAAGCCTGTAATCCCAACACTTTGGGGGAGGCCTGAGACGGGGCGGATCACGAGGTCAGGAGATCGAGACCATCCTGGCTAACACAGTGAAACCCCATCTCTACATAAAAATACAAAAAACTAGCCGCTAGGTGGCGGGGCGCCTGTCCTATCCCAGCTACTCGGGGAGGGGGCCTGAGCAGAGGAGAATGGCGTAAACCCGGGGGGGGGGAGCGCGGAGGGCTTGCAGTCGAGCTTGAGATCCGACCCACTGCACTCCAGGCGCGCGGGCACCAGGAGCGGAGACCTCCGTCTCAAAAAAAAAAAAAAAAAAAAAAAAAAATTTCTTATAGACAATATATATACATAGTTGATCTAGTCTGCTATTCAACCTCCCATTGAATTTTTTAGTTCAATTACTGTATTCTTCAGCTTCAAGATTTGTTTGGGAGTGTGTGTGAGTGTATGTGTGTATGTGTATACGTGTGTGTATCCACTTCATATATATACACACATCGATTTCATATATAGATCCATTAAACATATACATGTATATAAATATCCATATATATCCATTTTATATATATGTGTGTGTGTATATATGTGTGTGTGTGTGTACTACACACACACACAAATTTATCTATGTTGAAATTTTCACTTTGTTAACACATAGTTCTCCTGATTTCATTGATCATGATATGGTTTGGATGTTTGTCACCTCCAAATCTCATGCTGAAAGTTAATCCCCACCGTTGGAGGTGGGGCCTGGTAGTAGATGTTTGGGTCATGGAGGTGGATCCCTCACGAATGGCTTCATCACTCCTCACAGTAATGAGTGAATTCTTGCTCTCCTCACAGTATTGAGTGAATTCTTGCTCTCAGTTCACACAAGATCTGGTTGCTTAAAAGACTGTGGCACTTCCCCTCCTCTCTCTCTTGCTCGCATTCCCTCTATGTGATATGGGCCTGCTCCCCTGTCACCTTCCACCATGAGTGGAAACTTCCTGAGGCTCTCACCAGAAGCAGATACTAGCACCATGCTTCCTGTACAGCCTGCAAAACCATGAGCCAAAATAAACCTCTTTCCTTTATAAATTACCCAGTCTCAGCTATTCCTTTATGGTAACACAAATAGACCAACGCAATCATCATTATGATTATTATTTTGAATTATCTGTCAGAGAATTCAGGTAAGTTATGTACAGTCATCCCTGGATTATCCATCAGGGATTGATTCCAGGACCTTCCACGGATACCAAAATCCATGAATGCTCAAGTCTCTGATATAATATGGGATGATATTTGCATATAATCTATGCATATTCTCCCATGTACTTTAAATCATCTCTAGATTACTTATAATACCTATACAATGTAAATGCTATGTAGACAGTTGTTATATTATTTAGGGAATAATAACCCCAAAAAGTATGCATATGTTCAATACAGATGCAATTCTTTTTACTTTCAACATGCATATATTGCATGATGCTGAGCCTTGGGATACAAATTTTTTAAAAATATTTTTGATTTGTCATTGGTTGAATCCATGGATGCAGCACCCACAGATATGGAGGGCAAACACTGTATCTCCAATTCATTAGAGTTGGTTTCAGGAAATTTACTTTATTCCTTTGTGTGGGACATATATCCCTGTTTCTTTATTTTCCTTGATTCTTCATGATAGTATCTGTGCATCAGAGAACAGTTACCTTTCCCAGACTGGCCTTGTATATGTAAAGGCCCTCTTCAATCAGCCTAGCTAGAAATTCTGGGGACTTTTCAAACCTGTGTCCTGGTTCAACCTGCTTTCTTTGCCCTTAGCCACCCTTACGCATCAAGATTATGCTGGGTCCAGTCAGCATTCCAAGACAAATGAGACTGAACCTAGTCTCTGAGGCAGCCTCTGGAAAAGTTGGATATTTGGATGCTCTATCCAACTCTTTCCCTCCCCAAGAAAAATCTGGGATGCAGGATTTTTTGCCCATTTGCTCTGTATTGAGTCATGGAAAGTGGCTATGAGAGCTGCTAGTTCAAACCACAGTCTTTGTCTGCACTGGTCCCCAGGCAGCAAAGTATGCTGGGTGCCTCAGTTCCCCATAAGAGGCAAGAAAGAAATTATTCTTTGGCAGCCCACAGAGAAGCTGGGGCATTGGATGTGTGATCCAGCTCTTTCCCTCCCCAGAGGGAAGCTGGGGAAAAGGGTATTTTCATCTGCTTGTTCTGTGTAGAGCCAGGGGAAGGAGCTATGACAACTGCCAGCCCAAATCACCACCTCTGTTCTCACTGGCCCCAAGTGGCTAGAATATGCCAGGTCCCATCAGCACTCTAAGTCAGGCAAGGCAGACCATAGTCCTTTGGGCAGGCCCCAGGCAAGTTGGGGTATTGGACACATGGTCAAACTCTGTCTCATCCAAGGGAGAAGCTGGGATCTAGTTATTCACCTATTCACTCTGTGCTGAGCTGGGGTTGGGGGTTATGGTAATAGCCAGCCTAAACCACCACGTCTGATCTCACTGGTTCCAAGGCTGCTATAATATGACAGGCCCTGTCAGCATCCCATAACAGGCAAAACAGGATCTAGTCTTTAGTGCACCTCCAGAGAAGTTGAGGCATTGGATGTGTGGTCCAACTCATTTTCTCACCAGGAAAAATTTGGGAGCTGGGTTTTTTCATCCATTCGCTTTGTGCTGAGTTGGGGGCATGGGCTATGGTGACAGCCAGTCCAAACTGCCATCTTTTTTCTCACTGGTGCCCAAGCAGCTAAAGTATGCCCGGTCCTGTCAGCACTCCAAGACACTCAAGACATACAGCAGTCTTCTCAGTAGTCCCCAAAAAAGTTGAAGTATTAGACACATGGTACAACTCTTTCCATTCCCAAGGAGAAACTGATAATTAGGAGGTTTCTTTCTGATTGTATGGCACTGTGCCAGGGTAGCTTCTTATGAAAGGGCATCCTGAATTTCAATACCAGTTTTAATGTGGCTGGTTTCACATTCACCCAGGATATAAGAGCCTCTCAATAAGTTTCTGGATGTCTCAAAAAAGGAATTTGTCCATGTTTTGCTGTTAAACAGATGTGTTTGTGCAGGAAAGGAGAGTCTAGAGCTTCCTATCCTTCATCCTTGCTCAATAATTTCTTATTTTAAAAAAATCTGTTTGAGTTTTAAGTTTTTGGCCTAATATTCCTTGTGGACACTATTTTAATGAACATAGTTTGAATTATCTTAGCCAAAAAAACCAATAATAGCAACAAAAAGGGCTCTCATTGCTTCTTAACTATCTAGTAAACAATATAAACAAGGCTATATGGCATGTGGGAGAAACGGCTTTGGGGGCAAATACCATGGTACATTTCCTTCTTAAAGCCATAGGTCTTATCAGGCTGAGGGCATCTCTGGCATTGACACTGCAGTGCCTTGAACCTTGTAGTCTTAGGTATGTGAGAAAACAATATTTAGAGTTCATTGCATTGTTTTACTTGGCATTACCCTGACACTGCTCAATCATTTTGTAAATCTTAGGGGTGCCAAGTCTACATGTTTCTGATTTAGTTCCACTTAGCAAATCAAAGTGCTGTTTTACAAGTGCTATTTGAGATTTAAGACAATACTCAAATGGTATCCTTTGAAATAAGGAGACTGAGTCAGAAGCCATCATTCAAGTGGCAAATGGGTTAAAGATGCTTTATATAAACCAGCTCTATCAGTTTCCACTAAAGCTGATGCTCTTGCCAAATGCATTCTCTTAGCATATACAATAAGGTTTTTTTTTCATATTTATAGGCCAAAATTCCTCTTACAGACACATCTTGGTTCAGTTTATTTGGAATAAGTACCTATCTCTTATATAATGCTGACTGTAGAATATTTGAAGCTATGTTTCTTTAATTCTAAAATTTTAAATTTTGTATTTTTAGTAGAGATGGGGTTTCACCATGTTGGCCAGGCTGGTTTCAAACTCCTGGCCTAATGATCTGCTCGCCTCGGCCTCCCAAAGTGCTGGGATTACAGGAGTGAGCCACTGCACCCGGCCTCAGGCCTTCCTGATTTATGAGTAAACCAAAAGTAGAGGATGTTGGTAGAGTGTGCAAACATCAGATGGTAAAGTAAAAAACTGTTAAACTTGCACAGCATTTCCATTGTTCTGGTAAGAAAGAAATACATATGCATGTATGAACTATAAAATCCTGTGGTTCCACATACAAGTTAAATGCTCTTTTGTTTGTATTTAAAACTTGCATTGCACAATATAAAGATGGATAGTGGTCCATCTTCTCCCATGTAATGTTTCAATCACTTTACAACATTGCCATTTAACACTTAGCGTATATGCTGACTTGAGAACTCATAAACTCTCTAAGTCTCAGGTGCCTCATCTGCAAAACAGGAATAATGATATTTTACAGGATGTGCTAAAGATTTAAAATAATTCTTTAAAGCCCTTAGCACAGTATCTGGATATGTTAGGCACTCACTAGTAACTCAAGTAGCTACTAGAGTACTGTTCTACTACTACTAAAGATGATGATGATGATGATGACGATGATGATGATGATGATGAGATAATACAATTTCTTTCTTTTCTTTTTTTTTTTAAAGGTGGAGTCTCGCTCTGTCACCCAGGCTGAAGTGCAGTGAGGCGATCTCGGCTCACTGCAACCTCCGCCTCCTGGGTTCATGCCATTCTCCTACCTCAGCCTTCCGAGTAGCTGGGACTACAGGCCTCCGCCACCATGCCCGGCTAATTTTTTTGTATTTTTAATAGAGACAGGGTTTCACTGTGTTAGCCAGGAAGGTCTCAATCTCCTGATCTCGTGATCCGCCCACCTCGGCCTCCCAAAGTGCTAGAATTACAGGCGTGAGCCACCCCCCACAGCCGATGATGATACAATTTCTTAAAGCTACCAATTCATTTTCAGACAGCTTTATTGCAAAGCCCTTCCAAAGGAACTAAAATGTGTTTCCTTTTAAATTGTACCATGGTTAATCTTTCTTCCATAGCTCTTCAGATGACTAAAAGCAATGACATAATCTGTAATTTACAGTCTATAAAAGCTGCTGCACACAAATTTATAAAGGGACAGAGATGGTAAAGAAAGGGTAGGGGCCTGCTACATGCGGTCACCATGTCAATGAGAAGAAAACTTCACCCTAACCCTAAATCTAAACTTACCAGAAAAAAAAAAAAAAAGTCTAAAATACATGAACATTAGAAAGTTAAAGCTCTTGGTGTACAGACAATCAACTGGAAAGTTCCCAAAAGACCTCGAAGATAATTACAATGGAATAATTCATGAGCATAATAACAAACTGAGACATGGAGTGAAAAAGTTGCTGCACAGACCGTTTCATATCTTTGTTAAGGCTGAGCACCCCAGTTAAGCTTCTGAATGTTGGACAATCTGTCTGTTGCTATTGCTTTCTTAGAAGTTCATGGGTAAGGGGTTATTCATTCTATATTACAGCTGAGCAGGTACCCTACTTTCATCCACCTTATATATCCAGCTTCAGCTACATTGTTAGACTACATAAATGTCAACAGAAAAAGTTGAAGAAAGAGAAATTTTTCACTAGAATATTGGCTCCAGGAGAGCTGAGATTTTATCATCTTTGTTCATTGCTAAGTTTATAACGCCTAGCACATACTAGATACATATTATTTATTGAATGAATGAAAAAATAAATTCACAGGGAATATAAACATTATTAATTTTGCTATTATTTCTACCCTATTTTCTAGGAGCCTTCCTATTTACCCAGACCCTAAGTTAAGGCTTACAGCCTTAACATGCGAAATACAAAAATAACTGAATTTCAAAAATAAATTACACCATTTAGTAGCAAAACAAATAAACATGATTTTTATATGCAGAAACACATAAAAGAAGAGAACAGCAAAGAGATACAAATTCATTTTACAGCACTGAGGAAGCCTTTATTTAGAGATCTCTACTTCGGGCCTCTACAACTAAAACAAGATTTGGGGAACTGAGAAGATGTTTCGAGGAATAAAGTTTTAGGAAATAGACACTATATAGAAATTCAAAAGTAACCAGACATGTTTCATTTAGAGAAGCCAAGCCTTCAAGCATATAAAGGGATATTACAGCTATCCCATTTCCATTGAGAATGGGACAAAGGAACAGCTTTACATTACTAGCAGGAGGTCTTTAGATCAAAAATCAGAATTCATATCTCAAGGGATGTGAAACACTGGCAAAGTCTGTCAAAAGAGATACGGATTCTCCTACTCTATAGACTTTCATGAAAAGAGTATCCATCTTTCTAACATGATTTAAGTGGATTTCTGCCCAAAGGAATGTGTGAACTAGATAACCTCAAGGTCACTATTCTACAGATTTTGTAATCAAAGGTATGGGTTTTCTTTTCCTTATACTCACAGAGTTATTTTTAAAGTTTGACTTCTAACTTTAAAAAAATAGGGCATTTCCAAGTACCTGAAGTAAATCACATAATAGGTCTAGGAGGTCTCTTTTAAGTCCCTTCTTCCATTTCTTATAAGATCTTACATTTAGATAGCATTTCACAATTTACAGTGGGATTTCAAATATTTTACTTCTTTATTTTATATGACATGGTACCCCAGATTTACTGCCTAAGCTTGAAGGGTTAAAAATCGGAGTCGGGGGGATATGGGTAGAGATCAGCAATCTAGGTTTTAAATAGGACAAGTTCTCTATTCCTCCTCAACTATCTTTTCATTTATTTTTCTTGGGAAGAGGTATTTGTTGAGAGGGACTCTCAAGTTTCTTTTCCTCCAACAAATATGCTTTTGGTGCCAATAATAGAAAAGAAAATGTCTTGAAGGAAAAAGAACAAAAGTCAAAGAAGACAGTGTGAATTTTGCAAAAGACTGGAAATACCTGAGCCAGAAGTCACTGTTCATCTGCAAGTCTGGACTAAAGGCCCAAAAAAACCATATGGGAATGTGTGAAAGTCTTTTTAAGTGATTGCCCAAGGTTTTTTCTCGAGTCATTTCAGACTCAGTTATCCCATTTTTTATCTGAAACAGAAAATACAGCTATTGGAAAAGGGCTGTCATTCACAGCCAGCTTAGAAGTCCAAGACTTATTTGGCTTGTGCCCTTTGCAGCAAGGACCATAAAACTCAATTTCTCCCCATCCTGAAATAAATGCTAGGCAGAGTAACGCAGAACATCAACAGAATGCCACAGAGAAGCATTTGCTTTTCTTGGTAACCAGTGCATTTAAGGGCACTGAAGTCCATACTTTCAATTCTCGAGAACTAAGAACAAAACAGCTATTTCAGGTTATTTTTTTCCCCTAAGAAAAGTGCTAGGGGGAAATTAAAATGTAAAGTGGACTTTCTTTTCTACGCAAATATGTGTTGGCCCCTTTCACTGACAAATCACAAGGTGCACATTTGTTCCCAGGTAGGTCAAAGTTCCTAAAAGAGGAAGGATCCAAATGTTCTCAGGGTATGAGTTTTCTTTTCCTTACACTCAGAGAGTTATTTTTAAAGTTAGAGACTTCTGCAAACAACGCCACACTGAGTTTCCCTGGAGAACCATTTTTGCTGCACAGGTTGGCTCCACTGGTTTGCATGAGGCCGTCAATTTGAACTTTACCTCTTCAAGGGACAAAACTCTAAAAGGCAAAAACAAAAGACAAAAACAAAATTCTAGTAAAGCTAGGCAGAGACAGAACCTCTTGTAAATGCTAGTCTTTGGTTGCCAGCAAACAATGCAATTGTATTTAAAGAAGTAAACAGTAAAACCTGTAAACATAAGCCTGTGGACAAACCTGCCCCTGTTACCACTGCCTGACACACAGAAAGTACATTAAAAAGTAACAAACTCAGCAGTGAGAAAGAACAGCTTTGCCTATTTTGTAATTCTCCCTCCCCTAAATTTCCATACTTCACACCTCCAGCTCAAAGTACACCTTTGACTACCAATTTTCCCTTACCTCTAGCACTTCTCATTCTCTTCACTTCTATTACCTTTCTCCTCACTTCTATTACCTTTCTCCTCCATCACCCTTCACGTGGCCTGTAGGTGCAAAGCAAGGGGAGGGAGTTGTACAAGCCAGGTGCAGGAATCTGCAAGTGCATCCAGAGTGAGATGCTAGTGTGCTTTAGCACTCCCCAGCAGCAGCAAAGACAAATCCAAGAGGGGTCTCTCTTACTAGGTGCAGCCATGACTGCTCAGTATTGAATCATGGAAGAGGAAGGGAACCTAGAACTTGTTTAAACCAACTTCTCATTTTCATAATAAAGAAAATGAGGTCTAGAGAAGTAGAGTAATTCGTCCAAGCTCCTGTATTTGTAGCTAACACCAAGGCCCAGGTTTATGTGCCAGCACCATAGTTTGCCAGGCTGGGGCTAGCTGCATGCCTGTGCTTTAAACTTACATCATCTCTAAGCAAAAGAAGACTCCTGCAAGAAGATAAGAACTGAAAGCTGTTTCTGCTTCATGGTGTCTCTTTTTCTCACCCAAAGATTTTTACATCTCTTCTTTTCACCTTGAGTATGACATCCATCATACTGCTTCATAAACCTGTTTACTCAGCATTAAAACCTTCCTAAACGAGTAAGGAATCATATTTATTAAAAGTATTGAGAGAAGGTTAAAAAAATAAAAACTGGGTATGTGTTTGTGATATTATATCTGAGCCTATTTTTAAGTGAAATGACTAGAATTTTATCCTGTTATGGACTGAGATTACACAAAACCAGTAAGAAATGTGAAGTACTTTCAGGGCAAAGGCCAAATTCCTCAGCTTAGCATTCAAAGGTCAAAGGTTGGTCTCAACTATTTTATCTCCACTATCCCTATTCAATATAACCTGCGTTCTAAACACTTCAGATGCCTCACTGCTCCCTAATATCCACATCAAACACTCATCTAATTCTTTGTTCAGGATTATCACTCCACCTAGAATACTGTTCTTATTGCCCTGTCCACAACTCTGTCACCTGTCGAAACCACATTTATTTTTAAAGTACATCACAGATGATCAGGGCTACTTAAGGCATTTCCAAAAAACAGGCAAATTTAAGCTCTTTCTCCCTGACTTCATTCTCTTCCAGAATTTTGTTTATATGCCTATTACAGAACTTATCATACTCTGTCTTCTATGTATAGTATAGTAGGTCTGGCCCCTTCAACAGATGTTGAGTATCTAGAGAGCTAGGACTCAGTGTTTAGCCCAGAATGCTAGCTCTCAAACTAACATAAAAGAGTTACACAATAAATGTTACTTTAAGTGAATTGAAGACTTAAAGAAAAGCAATTACTATTAACCAGCATTAAACAGTCTAAAGGTAGTAATACAGAAAAGTACTTTCATCTGAAGATTTTAAATAATGACCTCTCTATATATTTGAATTGGAGCTGTTATAGAAAACAAATCATCCTAATCTCATCTTTCATCCAAAAGTAAATGTGTTTGCACATTTTGAAGACTAAATGCCATTTACTATTATGCCAAATAAAAGCATAAAACTATTTCTCTCCTTCTGAGGATTGACAAGAGCTTGATCTCCATCCAACTCCCAAATCAGATAAGGCAGAGTATTATTGTCCCTTTTGTTCAGTCCGAAAGATCCCTAGCAATTCTCAAACTCCAGACAACTTCATTGTAGCACTAGCTTGAAGAATGTTTGGGTTTCTCCATATTATTCCAAGCTAAAATTATAGAATGAAAGTTATCTTAAAATCTTAGGGGTTAGAATTTTAATGTCACTGCATTTAAATGCATACAGCAGGCAATGACTGCAAACTTCACTGAGCCATCTCTTGCATGTTTGAAAAATCATGTGTACTTTCAAAAGCACATTTGCAGATCACAATATTTGTAAACTTAAACAGTAATGGGCGGGGCCCATATTTTGCATCCCTGGGCCATTTAAATTTCTCAGTGTTGACATTACCACAGAAAAACTTCCCTTTCATGGTTAGTAGCTTGTCGCTCTCAGTAAATCTGTGATACTTTCTGGCATCCCACACAGGGAATTATTTAATTTAATTTCTAAGGACCAGATCCTGCCCTTGGATACATGTAAGCAATAAGTATTGACGTCAATGGAAGTTCTGGGTGTGCATCTAAGGGCAGACTATGGTCCTCTGCATATTCCTAACGTGACTGCTGAAAGTCTGTTTGTTAAGACTGGTTTGATTTTGGCTCCTTTTTTCTTAAAAGTGCACACAATACCAGAAATGATACATGAAGGCTGTGATCAAGTGAAAAGCTACGTACGTGACTGGGTGGGATCCTGTGTGGCCTTTTGACCTAAGCAAAGAATGAGATTTTATGTCCTGTAAGTCCCTGGGTCTGCTATTGTCCTGACGACTAGCCCACAGCAAAATTTTTCATTTCTGGATCTACTATTTAAAGAGAAAATAAAACTGAAATCCAATGAATGCTGATAATTTTAAAAACAGGAAGTTTTATTTAACAGCCTAAATATGGCAATTCAGAAGAGTACTTTTATCCGAAGAGTTGAAATTATGACTTCTGTATAGATTTCAATTGAATTTCTAACTTTAGAATTCCCAAGATCATAAGCCATCCATCCATTCCCTTCCATCCCTTAATTCCTGAATGCCCCTTCTCATTAATGCTTTAAACATATTTGCCTACTAGGTTCCCCTTGTTCATCCCTCTGCAGCCACACTGGGCTCCTGGAAGTCCCTGGAACACAGTCAACACGTTCACGGCTCATGGATTTTACCCACGAAACTCCATCAGCCTGGAATACTTTCCCTATTACCTTTATGACCTGTTCCCCAACCACGTTAGGTCTTCCTCAAATGTCTCTTTCCCAGTGACCTCTCCCCTCAATACTCTATTTATTTATTTATTCCAATAGGTTTTGGGGAAACAGATGGTATTCAGTTACATTAGTAAGTTCTTTAGTGGTGATTTCTGAGATTTTGGTGCACCCATCACCCAAGCAGTATACACTGTAGCCAATGTGTAGTCTTTTACCCTTCACTTACTTCCTACCCTTTTCCGAGTCCCCAAGGTCCATTGTATCATTCTTATGCCTTTGCATCTCATAGCTTAGCTCCCACTTATGAGTGATAACATAACAATGTTTGGTTTTCCATTCCTTAGTTACTTCATTTAGAATAATGATCTTCAATTCCATCGATTGCTGCAATTGCCATTATTTCATTCTTTTTTATGGCTGAGTAGTATTCCATGGTGTATGTATACCACATTTTCTTTAACCACTCATTGATTGATGGGCATTTGGGCTGATTCCATATTTTTGCAATTGTGAATTGCACCGCTATAAACATGCATGTGCAAGTTTTTTTTATATATAATGACTTATTTTCTTCTGGGTAGATACCCAGGAGTGGGATTGCTGGATCAAATGGCAGATCTACTTTTAGTTCTTTAAGGAATTTCCAGACTGTTTTCCATAGTGGTTGCACTAGTTTGCATTCCCACCAACAGTGTAAAAGTACTCCCTTTTCACCACATCCACACCAACATCTATTTTTTTATTATTATTATGGCCATTCTTGGAGGAGTAAGATGGTATCACATTGTGGTTTTGATTTGCATTTCCTTGATAATTAGTGAGGTTGAACATTTTTCATAGGTTTGTTTGGCCATTTGTATATCTTCTTTTGAGAACTGTCTATTCGTGCCTTTAGCCCACTTTTTATGGGATTATTTGTTTCTTGTTTTTTGTTTTTGTTTTTTTTTCCTTGCTGATTTGTTTGAGTTATTTGTAGATTCTGGGTATTAGTCCTTTGTTGGATATATAGATTGTGAAGATTTTCTCCTACTCTATGGGTTGTCTGTTTACTCTGCTGATTATTTCTTTTGCTGTGCAGATGCTTTATAGCTTCATTAAGTCCCATCTATTTATTTTTGTTTTGGCTGCATTTGCTTTTAGGTTCTTGTTCATAAACTCTTTGCATAAGCCAATGTCTAGAAGGGTTTTTCCAACGTTATCTGCTAGAATCTTTATGGTTTCAGGTCTTAGATTTATGCCTTTGATTCATCTTGGGTTGATTTTTGTATAAGGTGAGAGATGAGGATCCAGTTTCATTCTTCTACATGTGGCTTGCCAATTATCGCAGCACCATTTGTTGAACAGGGTGTCCTATCCCCACTTTATGTTTTTGTTTGCTTTGTTGAAGATCAGTTGGCCATAAGTATTTGGCTTTATTTCTGGGTTCTCTATTCTGTTCCATTTGTCTATGTTCCTATTTTTATACCAGTACCATGCTGTTTTGGTGACAATGGCCTTATAATGTAGTCTGAAGTTGGGTAATGTAATGCTTCCAAGATCTGTTCTTTTTGCTTAGTCTTGCTTTGGCTATGTGAGCTCTTTTTTGGCTCCATATGAATTATAGGTTTGTTTTCTCTAGTTCTGTGAAGAATGATGCTGGTATTTTGATAGGAATTGCATTGAATTTGTAGATTGCTTTTGGCAGTATGGTGATTTTCACAATACTGATTCTACCCATTCATGAGCATGGGATGTGTTTCCATTTGTTTGTGTTATCTTTGATTTCTTTCAGCAGTGTTTAATAGTTTTCCTTGTAGAGGTATTTCACCTCCTTGGTTAAGTATATTCCTAAGTATTTTATTTTTTTGCAGCTATTGTAAAAGGGGTTAAGTTCTTGACTTGATGCTCAGCTTGATTGCTGTTGGTGTACAGCAGGGCTACTGATTTGTATACATTAATTTTGTATCCTAAAACTTTTCTGAATTCATTTACCAGTCTAGGAGCTTTTTGGATAAGTCTGTAGGGTTTTCCATATATAATCATGTCATCAGCAAAGAGTGACAGTTGGGCTTCCTCTTTACTGATTTGTATGCCCTTTATTTCTTTCTCTTGTTTGATTGCTCTATTTAAAATTGAATACTCCCTAGCTCCCTTTTCCTGCTGTAATTTTTCTCCATAGCACTCATCACCATCTAGCAGAATAAACATTTTGTTTAGTTTATTTTCTCTTCTCTTCTAAAATAGTCATTATTATATTCTGTGGTAATTAAACAGTGCCTGGCACATAGTCCAAGAAGAGCCTAGAGTTTTTGGGAATTTCTACCGCAGCAAGACTTTCCCAAAGCAGTAAACCATTACCAGAATACTTTCCTTGTGAAAATATAAATATAAATAAACTTAAGTATCAATAAATGCTAAATAAAATTTAAGTATACATGCATCAATGAGAAATATTTGAACAAATAAATAAATGAGTAGGATAAGAAAAACATTTCAAGGAATTTATTTTGACACAGCAATCAAATACGTGAAAATATTAAATTTCCTAAAAACCATTATTTCATCTGTTATAACATTATTATATCATCTTCCACTATTTAATGATAGTTTTACATAGGTTGTAGCTCAGTTTTTTCAAAATGTGATCAAAGATCTATCTACCTCAAAATATCTGAAGTGTTTATTGGTTTAAAAAAGAAAACGGATTTCCTGCCTCCACTCAAGAGCTCTGAGGTTGTGGCCTATTAATCTTCATTTTTCTAATAAGTTCCCCAGGTAATTCTTATGCTTATTTACATTTGAAAACTATTGTTTTAGTTTATCAGTCCTCAAAATCCACTGCAGCCAGTTCTGTCCTGGCCTGCCTTCCACAGGGCTCTCTCCTTGAATCCAGATCCTCTTTTAATTCCAACACTTAGATTTTACCTTAACTACACGTTTTTAAAAACACCAAACAAAAGAGCTATATCTTCTTTTGATGCTAACAAGCCTTCAGAAATACTGAAAGATCAACATTTCTACCAATGACAAAACATTCTTTTAAACTATTAGTCTTTAGCAATTTCTAGTAATAGCATCACATCAAGTTAAAAATGAAATAGAAGCTCTAAAATATCCCAATCTTCTTTTCTGTACTCAAAGAGACACAGAACTACAACTAAACTTATTAAATGCCTATGTAGCACAGAGAAGTGTACCCATTACCTTATTAAACCTAAACCTTATGAAAAAAAGAGTAAATAACACTATGTTATTTGTTCAAAGACACTTAGTTGGTACCTGCAGAGCAAAAGCTGAACCCAAGTCTCTAGACTCTATGTCCATGATTACTTCTAAAATATTCACTGCTACATCAATCTATTAACAGAGTTTTTAAAAGCCACAGCCACTACTTGCTATGATTTTGGACCCATTCTCTGTTTTCTTAGAAATGGAGTTGCTCTGACTTAAAATATAAGATAACAAAAACAACAAAAAAATGAAGGCACAAAGTCTCCTAAACATGCTCCATTTGGCATTCTGTGCTCCATTGCCCTGTTGTGGTGTTTTTTGATAGCTATGCTAGCATATCCTTCTGCCCAGCTGCTTTTAATTTACCCTTTTATAGGGGCATGAATGTCATTACTATGTCCCCTATTTCAAATGTTCTTGATGTTGTAGCTCTGCCATATCATTTTTTCTCATCTTTTTACCACATACTCCCTCATTAAAGGACATGTCACTTCCTTCATTAACTTAAAATTCACTATGGATTTTTAATTATCTGTGAGCTTTCAGAAATTCTTTAACTCAAAAGTTACTGTCATTTTTGTTACATGCATGAGCTCAGTTGCTGAGAATCCTCTCCAAACAAATCCTTTTAGAGGGTACTTTTGAAAATACATTCTTTGGATCTTTCCAGTCTCAAGACTTGCTGGGAAAGTGGGGAGAAAACCGGGAAGAAAAGAGTTACTGATCAAGTAAAATTAGGGAAAACCACATTCTATATTCACCTCATTGAGATTCATATATATATCAGCATATTAAAGGCTTGGATAAGTCCTACAAGAAATATTGTTTTAACTCAGTATTTCCCAAACCTGCATAACCATGCAACCTCTTCCCCACCATACAACATCTAATAAAATCCCATGGAATTTTACTATATGATAGACATTAGAAGACACAATAAACATAATGCCTACTAAATAATAAGAGTTTACTAAGTCATAGATATTATTGTCATTAGCATTAATAATCAGGTCAATAAGTATTGTTACTCTACTAATCTATTACTCTAAAAATGGCAAACTGTGGTTCTAATGTGTTCAGTCCAAAGCAAGCACCTTCACTGACCTTTTAAAATAATGTCAATTTATAATTCCCAATAGAAATTTCACAGAGAAGAATATTCTGAAAACCCTCAGGAACCTAAGTATTTAGCATCAATACTTCCAAAATGCTACTACTTCAAAATATCTGCAAGCATAATCAACTGAAGTTTGGATACCGCATGGTCTGAGGGAAGGTGCCTAACTGAGTTTTGGAGTAAAACATTCAAAGGCAGCCTAACATTCAAAGCCAGCCTTGTCACTTAGCCTTTCTGAGCCACCATTTTCTTAATACATAATTGATAATATCACCACCAATTTTTGCAAAGTTGTTGTAACAATTAGAAATAACACACCTAGGACATAGTAGGCATCAAAAAAATAATGTAACTGCTTTTGTGGTTCCAATGAGACTTGTTGACTTCTGGGAATCTTAAATTATATAATATTTGGTCATACAAACAGATCTACTTCATTTTTCAATGCGGACATTTCTTATAAAGTATTGCTAGCTGGGCACAGTGGCTCACGTCTGTAATCCCAACACTTTGGAGGGCAAAGTGGGCAGATCACGAGGTCAGGAGTTCGAGACCAGCCTGGCCAACATAGTGAAACCCCGTCTCTACTAAAATACAAAAACTTAGCTGGACATGGTGGCATGCGCCTGTAGTCCCAGCTACTTGGGAGGCTGAGGCAGGGGAATCACTTGAACCCAGGAGGCAGAGGTTGCAGTGAGCTGAGATCGCGCCACTGTACCTCCAGCCTGGTGACAGAGCAAGACTCCATTTAAAAAAAAAAAGTATTGCCCTTTCTACCACTCAGGAATTCCGCTCTCAGCTGTTAACTAGCTATCAATCATAGCTGTCTTGTTAAAGTTTTTGCATGAGAATATTTTCCTGAAAAAAAAAAAAACTAGTAACATTGACTTTATAAATGTCTTTAAGATTTTGACTAAATTTTTACATTCACACAGTTTAAGAAGCAAAACATCATAAAGAGGCACTGTCTGAGACTGTTTTGTGCTCCTATGACAGAATACCAGACTGAGTAATTTATGAAGGGAAATGTAGTAGGTCATAGTTCGGGGGGTTGAGAAGTCTAAGGTTAAGGCACCCACAGGTTCAGTGTCTGGTGAGGCCATCTTCTTCCAAGATGGTGCCTTGCATGCTGCATCATCACATAGCAGAAGGTGGAATGCCAAGTGCAAGAGCCCACTCCCAAAAGCAGTTTTATAGCAGCAGTAATACATTCCTGAGGATGGAACCCTCATGAACTAATCAGCTCCCATTAGGCACCACTTCCCAACACTGTTGCATTGGGATTAAGTTTCCAACACATTAATTTTGGAGGATACATCCAAACCATAGTAGGCATGTAGAGAAAAAAAAACTGCCTCTTAATCTATTTTTATTTATCCCATACCCTGCCTGTGTCCATCTCCAGATAATCACTTTTATTTGCTTCTTATGTTTCTCTCTTGAATTTCTTTCCACAAACACATACTAAGTGTGTAGATATATATTTTCAATTTTTCAACTTTTTAAATTAAGTGCTCAATACATTGATTTTTACTCTTTGTTTATTGATAATTATCTGTGACTCCAAATCTTCCTATGACCACTGTTTTAGCTCTATTTCATAGTTTCTAATATTTTTGCTACCATTATTTTCCAGAATTGTATAATTTAAAGTTGCTTATATTTTCCGTTTGACCCATGAATTACTTAAAAAAGAGTTTGGGGGCTTTTTCTAGCTTTATTGAGGCACACATGGTTTAATCTTTGGGACTATACTGAAATGTTCTTTGGGAATTGTGAACATTTTACAACCAAGTGCAGAAAATACTCCATGGGGCACTTGAAAAGGTATATCTTCTTTATTTCAAAGTAAAAGTATGTGTATACACACATATACATTTCTATATCCAATTCATACTTTTGATGTCTACTATGTTGAACTGAGAGGTGAAGTCATGAATATTAACATTTCAATTATTTTCTCTTTTTTATCATATATATATTTTATTTTATTTTATTTATTTATTTTATTTTATTTTTTTTGAGACAGAGTCTTGCTCTGTGGCCCAGGGAAGTGCAGTGGCACCATCTTGGCTCACTGCAACCTCTGCCTCCCGAGCTCAAGTGATTCTCCTGCCTCAGCCTCTGGAGTAGCTGAGATTACAGGCACATGTCACCACACCTGGCTAATTTTTGTATTTTTAGTACAGACAGGGTTTCACCATGTTGGCCAGGCTGGTCTCAAACTACTAACCTCAAGTGGTCCACCCACCTCGGCCTCCCAAAGTGCAATGATTATAGGTGCGAGCCTCCACACCAGGCCAAATATCTTATTTTTTTATCTCTTATATTTCTGCTTTAGAAAAGTTTGGAGCTGGGCACAGTGGCTCACACCTATAATCCCAGCACTTTGGGAGACCAAGGTGGGAGGACTGCTTGAGGTCAGAAGTTCCAAACCAGCCTGGGCAACAAAGTGAGACTCCATCTCTACAAAAAATTTAAAAATCAGCCGAGTGTGATGGTGTGTGACTGTAGTCCCAGCTTTAGGAGGCTGAGGCAGGAGGATCACCTGAGTCCAGGAGTTCAAGGCTGCAGTGAGCTATGATTACACCACTGCACTTTAGGTGGATAACAGACCTGAGACTTTGTCTCTTAGAAAAAAAAAAGAAGAAGAAGAAGAAAAGAAGAAGAGAAAAGTTGTTTTGGTACATAGATATTCACAACTATCATCGCATATTGTATCTATTAGTATTCAGCATGGCAAAGTTTGTTTCATCTCATTTAATGCTTTTTAGTTTAACATTCACTTTCACTGATATTTCTATTGTGACTCCTTTTTTTGTATTTACCTCGTGTACATTTTAAAACAGCTTCAGTGGGATAGAATTCTGCCATACTTCAACCATTTAAATTGTACAATTCCATTGTTTTTAGTACATTTATATTTGTGCAACCATCACCACATTCAATTTTAGAACATTTTCATCACCTCCAAAAAGAAACCCTACTAGCAGGCACTCCCCATGTCCTTCCAAGCCTTCAGTTCTAGTTAACTACTAACCTACTTTCTGTCTCTATAGATTTGGCTATGCTGGACATCTCATATAAATAGAATCACACAATAATGTAACCATTTGTGACTGGCATAGCACAATGTTTTCCAGGTTCATCCATGTTGTAGTATGTATCAATATTTCATTTCTTCTTATTGCTAAGTAATATTCTATTGTATGGACATACCACATGTTTATCCATTCATCAGTCATTTCTACTTTTTGGCAATTATGACTAATGCTGTTATAAATATTTGTATACAAGTTTTTGTGTGGACATCCTGGTATACTTTTCACACTCTTTTATTTTCAGTCCTTCTGAAGTGCATTTTAAAGTATTTTGCGTGTCTACAACGGAGGGTGGTTTTACCTTATGGTGAAATCTGAAACTATTATTTTACTCTATGCATAAAGACAATATGCAAAAACATAAAAAGAAAATTAATATCACCCATAATGTACCACTCAGGTATAAACTGTCTTTGATGTATCTTCTTCAAATGTTCATAAAGTTCATATATTCCTTTTCAAAACAAAATTGAGATCATTCAGTAGATGGTTTTGTGCATGGTTTTTCTCTTAACATTGTCCACAAGTATTTTACTCTCCAGGAAAATAAATATATAAATTTAATAGCTGCATAATATTCCACTGAATAATTATATAATAGCACATAATTTTTAAATGTGGTTGTTTTTTCATCTAGCATTCTCCTAGATTTTGTAAACAATGAAAATAACAGTATTACTTAAATTTATGTACTGGGCACTTATCTAAGTGCCTTACTTATTTAATCCTAACAACATTCCTATGAGGTAGACATTTTGTTGCCTATTTTGGAGATAAGAAAACTGAGGTCCCAAGTTGTTGAAGAATGTTCCCAAAGTTAAAACTAAGAATGTCCTAAATCTGTAGTTCCCCTCTACTTTATTAAAACATCCCTCTATATTGTCTATATTTTATACACTTCTCAGTGTATTTCTTCTGGGTTGACTGATAAACTTTTCCATTTAGGGATAATCCATATCATGGGACCTTAAAATGTTTCCCAGGAATGGTGTCTTCTCTAACTTGCGGAAATTGGGTTAAATTGTTTTTCTTTTCCAATTTTCCCACAGGGGGCAAAAAGCATCCTTGAGTAAACCCAAAGGTTTCCACATACCCCTGAGGACAGAATGAGAAGGTAACTGTTCTTACACCAATCATGATATGGGGCTCTCTATGTTCAGGAGCAAAGGGGAATCCATCGAAAAGGGTACAAGAGGCAGCTGGCTGGCTCAGAGATATCAACACTGCAGGGCAGAGACTTAAGACAAATGCAGCATCGGTGGGAGCCAAGGTAAAGCCATGCCAGACAGGGTGGACCACTAGGTCCTGACAAAACTGCATCTAAGGTTACGTCAGGAGTTATATCATTTGCAGACTTCAGGAGCATATACCAATATGCTGCCTAGGAATGAAGTCCACTAAATCCGGCTCACCAGTTATCAGCCAGTATATACCCAAGGACAAGACCAGCACAAGGACAGGGTCTAAGTCTCACTCTCCCAACATACTTGAACACTAATTTGGAAAAAAAGCAACACCACTATTTGCATTTGTGCTTCAAATAGGGGACAGAGACAGTTCGCTGCCCTTACATCTACTATAAGGTAACAAAGAAAAAATAATTTCAAAGAAAACACATCTTTCTTTTGGTTTAAGAACTTCTATATTTCCTAAGTCCCTACAAAGCTAAAAAGCAAAGCCTCTTTTACATCGTGGGACATTTGATCATTTGAATAACACTATAAAATTTTATGTCTTTAATGTATTTTAGGGTTTTCTAATATTCTGGAAAATAACTGATCTGGCCCAATTAGTTCTAAAGCTTTCTTTTGCAGTAAACTCTAGCATTCTCTTTTTACAACTTAAGCATCTCCATTAACTAAATTTTTTAAAAGGTTAATAAAATTTTATTTTACGTGGTTGCAAACTTAATAGTGATAACTTCACAATAGTAATATTTTTAAATTATTTTCTTAAACACAATATAGTTAACACCTAGGAATATCCCTATGTTGTAATACTGCTGCAAAATTAAGCAAAGTTTTACAATTTGTAAAGTACTTCTAATATACCTTATTTCACTTAATCTTAACTATAATCCTATGAACTAGATAGAAATTATCTCATTTTATAGATAAGACAATGGGTTCACAGAGATTGAATAATATGCCCTAAATGAAACTGGTAGTAAATGGAAGAACCAGGACTGAATCCCAGATCTTCTGCTTTCAAAAAAAAGCAGATAGGAAAAGTCACTGTCTCCTCATGAAGTTGTCAAGACTCTGATGTGGCTGGGGCTTCTATGGCTATAACTTATTGTCGAAGGTTCTATACTTCCTGCTGAGGGTTCATCTTTTCCATTTCCAAGTGTAATCCAATCTCAGCCCTTTGTCATTCAATTCTGACACAAATATTACTAACATTTCATATTTTAAGAAAGCCTATACAGTTGGTCCTACATATCTATGGGTTCCACAGATTTCAATCCATGAATTCAATCAACCATGTGTTGGAAATAAATAAGTGAAAAGTAACAATACAACAATAAAAATAATACAAATTTAAAAACCAATACAGTATAATAACTACTTACATAGAATTTACACTGTATTATGTATTAAAAGTAATCTAGAAATGATGTAAATCTAGATGTGTATAGGTTATATGAAAATACTAACCCATTTTATATAAAGGAGTTGGGCACCCTCAGATCTTGGTATCAATACGGGTCCTAGAATAAATCCCCAACAGATGCTGAGAGATGACTGTATATTTTGCAGATAGGCTATTTTCAATTCCATTGCTTTTTAGCCTTCTTGAATTTTACAGAGCTTAAGTCTCTCTTAGCATTTCTTTTGTATTATATAATAAACCCTAGATGAGTACTTCTTATGTGCCTCTTTTATTCTTAACTCCATCTTACCTGAATTATTAAAATGCAAAAATCATCTGTTGCATTTAGGTATGCAGAAAACATCGGTTCTTAAAAATCTCTTAAAATATTGCTACTTAATTTATTACATACAGAAAACATGTTCTGAAATTTCCATAAGAAAAAAGTCACAGAATCAGCTTCACTTATGGTAATTATTTTATTGACATAGACTTTAACAGGGTTTGGGTTCAATTTACATACCATGTTAATAATATTTTATCAATAATATTTCACCAATAATTTTTGAACCTGCATAGGCTGACTAAAGTGCTAGGGTTCTCATGAACTAGTACATAAAGAGCAGGTCTGATTTTAATATAACAGAAAAACAATGTTAAATTTAAATATGCATTATTATATTTTAAACATCTACTTTTTTTTCAAAGCTTTGGTTATATAATAATAATGGCTGCCACTTACCTAAGGGCTTACTATAAGATATGTACTGTGCTAAACCCTAAACATACAAACTACTTAATCTTCATAATAACCTTATGAAGTAGATAATATTATCCCCATTTATAGCTAAGAAAGTTGAGGCTTAAAGTGGTTATTTTCCAAAGTTTCACTATTAATGTTAAAGTTAGCATTCTAATCCTGCTGACTCATTCTAGGCCTTTCTGACTCTTGAGTTTGTTTTTGTTGTTTTTTAAGATGGAATCTCACTCTATCACCCAGGCTGGAGTGCAGTGGTGCGATTTCAGCTCACTGCAACCTCTGCCTCCTGGGTGCAAGTGATTCTCCTGCCTCAGTCTCCCCAGTAGCTGGGACTACAGGTGTGCGCCACCATGCCTGGTTAATTTCTGTATTTTTAGTAGAGATGGGGTTTCACCATGTTGTCTGGGCTGGTCTTAAACTCCTGACCACAGGTGATCCACCCACCTCGGCCTCCCAGAGTGCTGGGATTACAGGTGTGAGCCACCAAGTCTGGCCTTGGATTCTTACATTTTAAGAATTTACTACTTTTCACTAATTTTTCTATATCTTTTTCTCTGATTTTAATCTGATAATAGTTTAGACATCTTTTGAAACAGAGTATTTAAACTTTTCCTTAAATAAACTTTCCGTTAATTATGAAAGATTAACCAACCATACTTTTAAATACCAATCAGTTTCTATTCTGATACTGTAATTTTTTGAAATTTGTGCCATTGGTTTTTCTAGCCCTTTATCATGTCTTAGCAATCTAGCTCCACATTTCCCATCTAATTTGGAAAACAGATTAGTACTTTCCATTGAACCATGCCCTCTTCTACCTCAAGCAACACTAAGCATAAATTTAATTCTACATGTGCCTATTAAGATTGTAATTCTAAATTACATTTTTTTATTATACTTTAAGTTCTAGGGTACATGTGCATAACGTGCAGGTTTGTTACATATGTATACTTGTGCCATGTTGGTGTGCTGCACCCATCAACTCGTCAGCATCCATCAACTTGTCATTTACATGAGGTATAACTGCCAATGCAATCCCTCCCCCCTCCCCCATCCCCGTGATAGTGATAGCCCAGTGGTGGGTGATGTTCCACCACTCCATCGCTGATCCAAAGTGACTCTGCAATGCTCCTCAGGGTTCCCAACCGTATGAAGTGACGAACATGCCGGTGTTGGTTTTTCTGTTTCTTCCCGGCCTCGCGATAGTTTGGCGTGGAGAATGGAATGGGTTTCCAGCTGCATCCGATTGTCCCACAAAGGACTCAAACGTGCATGCCCTTTTTTACTGCTGCCTAGTAGGTTTCCTGGCTATTGTTAGTTTTGTAATGTATTGTGTGCCGTACAGCTTGTGTCCTTAATCCAGTCCTGTCATTCTGGAGTGGACATTTGGGGTTTGATTCTCAAGATCTTTACTATTGTGAATAGTGCCACAAATAAACACTACATCGTGCAGTGTGTCCTTTATAGCATGCATGACTTTATAATCCTTTGGGCTATAGTACAGTATGGGGATGGCTGGGTCGAGATGGTACTGTCTAGTTTCTCTAGATCACTTGAGAATCGCCATACCGTTTTTCCCATAATCGGCGTTGAACAGTTCTACAATCCCACCAACAGTGTTAAAAGTGTTCCTATTTCTCCACATCCTCCGGTCCACGCACTTCTGTTGTTTCTCTTTTTTAATGATTGCCATTCTAACTGGTGTGAGATGGTAATCTCATTGTGGTTTTGATTTGCATTTCTCTGATGGCCAGTGATGATGAGCATTTTGTTTCATGTGTCTGTTGGCTGTATGATATGTCTTCTTTTTGAGAAATGTCTGTTCCATGACGTCCTTTGCCCCTTTTATTTTGCATTTATTTTAGATCAATATTTAACACTTTGTTTAGTGAGCTACCCTGGAAATCAAGAACATATATTCAACTTAATTTTCTCCATGGCACCATTATACCTATATACACATTTAATTTTCAGTTAATAAATGATTGACTGATAAAAGACTACTCAAAATACCAATAGCACATTATTGGAAATTTTATGGAAGTTCCTGAACTTCTAGATGAACATTCAACAAGTACTTCCCAAGTACGTGTTCATTTAGTATATTTGGCTTTCTTGGAATGAAGAAAGGGAAGAAAATGAACACTAAGTATTTCCTGGATTCATTATTCTAAAAGAGATCCTATTATCCTTCTGTAAATATTAACATTCCACTGAAAAGCAAGATTGAACTATTTGTAAGGAGACCTTTTAACAGCTTAAATCTGTTTTGCTTTTCAATTAGGATATAAAATATAGTCCTAACTCCTATAAATTAAACAGACTATTCCTCTCTAGATGAAGGGATTTAAAATGGCTGAAGCAGATAGTGACATTCCATGCCTCCTCTTTGAAAGATAGTTCAGAGCTCCTGGAAAGCTAAGATACTGTTATTTTGAGCTATACTACACAGGAAACTAAGCTAAGAATGAAAAAAAGAGACAGGTAACTAGGCAGTTGGAAAAGTGACTTGTGCCAGAGGATTCGAGAGTCTATTGAAAGCCTGTTATACTCTGAGAGATTAGAAGAAAAGTACTAAGCAAGTATTTTATAACTTCAGACTAACGGGCATAAGCTAAAAAGAGGCCATACTGAAAGAAACCTTTAGCGACTAGTGTGGTAAGTCTGGGAGAAGACACCGTTTAGAAAAAAAAAAAAAAATCA
Organism: Rhinopithecus bieti; assembly: GCF_001698545.2. Classification (NCBI taxonomy): domain Eukaryota; kingdom Metazoa; phylum Chordata; class Mammalia; order Primates; family Cercopithecidae; genus Rhinopithecus; species Rhinopithecus bieti. Next base: position 3,137,381 of record NW_016803361.1, read on the forward strand.
GTTCATTTTAGTAACACAGTATACCCCTTATGTTTAGATACCTGTTTCTTCCAATTTCACTGTATATAATATTTCACGGCTAACTTATATTATAACATAAACAAGCATAACAAGCATAATTCTATTAAAAACAGACACATGATAGAGGGATATTGTTTTCTCCATTATCCCTGCCTAAAGTTTATTCATTACTCTAAAAAGAGACCATATTTTCAACTACCAATAGCCATCAAAAATAAAAGTGAAAGACTTAGAGAAAATTTAGAAGTCCTTCCTAGGTTTACACTGTAGCCTTAGTCCTTTTAGCATGAAGTGGTTTCTTAAATTAGATGCTCTTGTAAGTGACACCTCTACTACAGGGACTTAAAAGTCTCAGTGGGG
>NW_016803361.1:3140157-3145616 GCF_001698545.2 Rhinopithecus bieti
ATATTTAACAAACCTGCACGTTATGCACATGTACCCTAGAACTTAAAGTATAAAAAAAAAAAAAAAAAAGTCTCAGTAGGCCATAAAAGGTTAAGCGTATGGCACATTTTCAATAAAATTTAACTATATCCTCTCATGCATTTTACAATTCATATTCTTCCTTCAAGACTCAGGTAAGACATCCACATAGTGAATCCCTTCCCTATTCTCCAGGCAAGTTAGTCTGAGTTCCACAACACTTTATCCCTATCTCTGAGAGCAGAGCACTTACCCTCCATATGTTGTCATGAATCTCTCGGTCAGGAGACACAAGTCTCCATGTGCTGTCATGAATCTCATCTCTCCTTTACTAATATATTAGAAAACACAAAAATTCTATTGAAATTACCCAAATATTTGCAAAAGCATCAGTCAAATCATCCAGGGTTGAAACACTAATGTACTGGCAACCATTTTGTGAGTGCCAACCTCTGCATTCAACAAAGCAGCCTCTCTATAAAAATTGTGGAGTACATATACCAATCAAGTATTTAATTGTATAACTGTTTTCCAATTGGGCAAAATGTTATTTCATTTCCAGGAAAGAGAGCATTTTGCAACGTAATGGGAAGAACAATGAACTCAAAATCCAGAGTTTAGATTTTAGTCCCACCCAGATAACTGTGTGACCTTGAACAAGCAGCCCCAGTTTATCTACCTACAATGTAGCAGGGTAAAACTTGATTTCTAATAACCCTTTCAAATTAAATTTTATTACTTTTTTTATCTGGTTAACTTTTTATGAGTTGCTTGGAATTCTTGCCTAGAGTACTAAATGCTGAAATGATGACTTCAGCCAAGCAAACAAAAGAGTCATTCCCAACTAGCACAGGGTGGAATAGATTATTTTGCAGCTGAAACTGGGCAACTCTGAGAAAGGAATGATAATGCTAACCAGGAAGGTCTTGTGCTATATGGGTTGTCTCTTTACTGCCTCTTCGTCTCAAGAGAAGTGTTCTCAAGAACAAAACTGGCAGCATTCAATACCCACCAAACACTCCAGAATGCGCTTTGGCTACAAAACCAATGGGGGCCCTGTGTTTCTCTTCCATTCTCCTCTTCTACAAAGAGGTTAAAGATGACATGAAGAAAAATTTTCCATACACTAGGTTGGGTATTGCCAGTTCATGAGAAAATATATTATGGAGTTATCACAGATAACAATTAAGTTGGAAGAAATAAAAGTCATAAACAACAATGTTTAATATGAGTCCGCTTGTGGAGGTCCCATGAAAATTAAGTTCTGTGAATCTACTCATATGAAGGATCAAAAAATAAAGGCCTGGAGGCAGTGATGTGAGGTGGGGGAGGGAAGTGTAAATAAAAATTATTTAAGGAAGGCAGACCAACCTGTTCTCCAGAAATTATATGACAGCAAAAATTTGTATCACAAGCAAACATCTCTTAAACATCATAAAGACAATTATCTGACTCAAAGACATAAGGATGTTAGTTTGTCGGTATTTCCTCCTAAAAGAACATAATCTTGAAACTATTTTAAAAGAAAAAGACATACTCTATAGCACTAGTTTACTGCAGTGTTTTCTGCTTAGTATATACTCTTCTTTTAGGCTAGGTAGGCCCGCTTGAAAAAGAGACTGCATTAGCAGCTGGAGAGCCTAGTTGGCTCTTCAGCCGTAAATCCTCTCTTTTTTTTTTTTTTTTTCTTTTTTTTGAGACAGAGTCTTGCTCTGTTGCCGGGCTGGAGTGCAGTGGCGGGATCTCAGCTCACTGCAGAGCTGCCGCCTCCTGGTTTAATGCCATTCCATCGCTCCGCATGCCTCAGCCTTCCGAGTAGCTGGGACTACAGGCGCCCGCCACCTCGCCCGGCTAGCGCGGTGGCTCAAGCCTGTAATCCCAGCACTTTGGGAGGCCGAGACGGGCGGATCACGAGGTCAAGAGATCGAGACCATCCTGGCTAACATGGTGAAACCCCGTCTCTACTAAAAAATCCTCTCTTAAGAGAGGGATGCAGCAGCCACAGAATAAATGTAGAATCTGCTCCTCAGGGTATGTGCAAAAGCTCCACCCTTGAAAGGCATGTATGTAGAAGAGAATAGTAAGTATTCTCCGTCCTTCCAACACAGATTATGACTTCAATGCTTTGGAAAGGAGAAGATTTTGGGGAAGTAAGACTCAATTATACAAGGATATATAAAATCCCATTTTCACAAAAGAAGTTGAAAAGTAGTAATCCTGGGAAAATATGTTCAGAGTAAATAGAAATTGGCAATTAAAAATAATGATTTTATTAGATAAAACGAATATTATACTTAAATCCTAATGACAGAAGAAAAATACCACTTTTATTCATCTCTCCTTTACTATTAGAAAACACAAAATTCTATTGAAATTACCCAAATATTTGCAAAAGTATCAGTCAAATCATCATTTTGTGTCAAATTATGATCCTGCCTTTGTTGTTTTATCAAAAGACTCATGGCCAGACCCAAGGTCATCTACATTTTCTCCTATGTTGTCATCTATATTTTCTCCTATGTTATCTCCTAAAAGCTTTACAGTTTATCATTTTACATGTAGGTCTATGATCCATTTTAAGTGATCCATTAAAATGGTTTATTAATCCATTTTTAATCCATGATTCATGAGTTAATTTTTATGAAAGGTATAAAGTCTGTTTTCAGACTCATTTTTTTTTTTTGTGCATGTAGATAGCCAGTTGTTCTGGTGCCATGTCCTTCCTCCTTTGTCAAAGATCAGTTTATTATATACATGGGGGTCTATTTCTGGGCTCTCTATTCTGTCCCATTGATCTATTTGTCTGTTCTTTCACCAATACCACGTGGTCTTGATTATTGTCATTTTATAGTAAGTATTGAGTTGGGACTCGTCAGCCCTCTGACTTTGTTCTTCCTCTTTAGTATTGTGTTGGCTATTCTGGTTCTTTTGCCTTTCCATATATACTTTTATAAGTGAATTCATAATTTTGTATTCTTTTTCTTAAAGAGAGCCTCTGTAATTCTGTAAACTACAGACTCCACAAAATCAGTACCCACCTCTGCATAGTTCAAGTTATGATTGCAGATTAAAATCTAGAGGGAGAAAGCAGAGGGCTGAGACCCTGATGTATATCCTTATATAAGGAGAAGAGAGAAGGGAAGAAAAAGAACAAGAAGCGAGAAAGACTGAATTCCTTTCAAATTGTTCAACAATTCTAATTCCAAACCACATATCTGCAGGTGCCTAAATATAGTACCTCTAATCCTAGTATACAAGTTATTGGTAGCATCTGATGCTTTCAAATAAAAAACTGGTTTATAGTTACTTACCTATAACTGGTTTATAGTTACTTACCTCCACCCTTGTTACTTACCTATAAACCATAGTTACTTACCTATAAACCAGTTTTTTATTTGAAAGCATCAGATGCTACCAATAACTTTGAAGAAAACTGCGCTGGTGTGCCTATGCCTTTTAGTTGTCAAACAGTTATTAATTCCCAAAAGAGATGCTAACCAGAATTTTAGTGTAAAAGTAGGAAACTTTTAGTACCACTTCCTTTATGAAGAGCCCTTTAATTCCCCTAGGCCAACTCAGACTCCTATTCCTCCAATATAGCCCAAAGCTAGATATCTGTAATTGTTTGTACATATTTCAAATACTAAATATTGTATATATTGAAGTATAACTTCAGTGAAGGCAGAGATTGGATCAAGTCTTATCATCTACATATCCCTAGTGAGTAGCACAGTGCTAGCACATGCTAGCACATTCTAGGTGCTCAAATATGAGTTGAGTGAATATTAACAAAAGGCAGATACTCTAATTCCAAGTTTATGAATGAGGAAGCTGAGGCTTGCCCCAGAATACACGTGAAGCAAAAGGCAAAGCTAAAATCCAGGTCTCTCAACTCTGAAAATTTCTCCCTAATACAGTAACAATAATATATTTTATAACATAAGCCATAGGAGAATAAAATGACTATCTCTTTTTTCTTTTCTTTTATTTTTTTTTTTTTGAGAAGGAGTCTCGCTATGTTGCCCAGGCTGGAGTACAGTGGCGCGATCTTGGCTCGCTGCAAGCTCCACCTCCCGGGCTCATACCATTCTCCTGCCTCAGCCTCCTGAGTAGCTGGGACTACAGGTGCCGGACACCACGCCCAGTTTGGTTTTTTTGTTTTTTTTTTTTTGTTTTTTTTTTTTTTTTTTTTGTATTTTTAGTAGAGACAGGGTTGCACTGTGTTAGCCAGGATGGTCTTGATCTCCTGACCTCATGATCTGCCCGCCTTGGCCTCCCAAAGTGCTGTGATTACAGGTGTGAGCCACCGCACCAGCCTAAAATGACTATTTCAAATGAAGATAAAGTTATTTTTCCCTGCTGGCTAAGTACAGTTTATCACTTCCTACTGCCACCATACTTCCACCCTCACCCAGATTATATGTGAACTTTATTTTCAGATTTGTAAATTTTCTTCATACTAAGAAAATGAACAGGTAACATATAATAGCTGAAACCATTACATTCTAAAGAAACAGAACACTAAAGAATTGGTAGGATGGTTGCATTTCTCGTCTTCAGAATTGTAACAGAGACTGGAGCTGCTCTGGGAAAGTACTGTGGCAAGTATGTTCAATTGCCCACACCCACGCAGTCTCTATAATAAACTATGTTTCTTTTAAGGCCTAGACTCATACGCAAACACACATACACACATGCATGGAAAATTTTAGTTCTGACAACCATGAAACTTAAGGGCTTACCTCTTTTGGACTTCATTTAGCTCATTTTCACTTTGCATTGTGATTGTATCTGAGACATGAGCTTATTTATGGAAGATTTCGTAAAGGATAGGCAACTCTCTATTAATAACAATATAACAATGACAACAATAGCAACCATTCATTGAGTGCATGGCTTCTTACTAAGCATTCAATAATATTAGCTAATCTAATCCTCATGATCTTATATTGCTTTCCCTACTATATAAATGGGAGTGAGATCAAGTAGTATGCACAAGCTCCATACAACTAGTACATGGTAAATACAGAATTCAAACCTAGGTCTGTTTAAACCCAAAGTTCCTGCTCATAACCATTCTTCTATGCTGCTTTTAGGAATAAAGGACTTCACAGTTTGTTGGTCTCCAAATATTTTTATTGTATATGCTTATTGGTAAAACATTTTTGAACATATATCACTCATATATATATATGCGTATACAAACATACGTATATTACACATGCACCTATGGTGGCAATATTTAATTTAATTACATTATAAAACAGATCAAATAGAATTTTAAATTAATCAGCTGAAAATTAAGTAATATTTTAAAATTTGTTTTACTTTGATAATGGTTCAAAACCATTTTGCTCCATTTTAAAATAGTATTAATAATTATGTTCTGGTCATTATATAAACTTTCAATAAGATTCATTAAAATAACAAATGTAAATCCA
>NW_016803361.1:3145940-3150255 GCF_001698545.2 Rhinopithecus bieti
TTTTTTTGCTTAACTTCTTTTCGGACTATTTTTACCTCATTATATGGTGCCCAAGAGTTCATATTAAAGACAAATCATTAGCTTTGCAATTTTCTTGTTGTTGCTATGTGCTGATATTATCAGTACTATATTCAATCCAACTTATTTTCAAATATCTCTTTAAGTCCACTTAGCTAGGGACACGTGAACTGCAACATATTGAAATACACTGGAAATAAATCAATTACGAAAAATTTCCACCCTATTCTCAGAATAAACCAGAAATGTACAAAACAAGTCATCTTCTGACAGGTTATTAGCAAAACTTCCCCACCCAGGGGATTTCCTTGCATATCTTCTGGAGTGCCTCTACACCCTCTCTGGCCCACACCTGACCTTGGACAGCACTTAACTAAATACTCTAAAATTCACCCATATTCAACCAGATCTGGAAAGAGCTGTCTGCATTTAAGTTACCGTTAAAAAAAATCATTTTTATTCAATTAAGTTTTGATGTGATGTCATCAAACTAAATGAAGGAACCTCTAAGAAACTGCTTATTGTACTGAGAAAACAGGAGAACTAAAGTTAAAATGAATTTGAAGGACTTCTTCCTACATCATCTTTAACAAAGGAAGATGAAAAACAAGAAGTAATCATCATCTCTCCAGGTCTTTTAACACAAAGACTTCTACAAACATGGAGGAAGTTCATTCTGCAATTCATAAAGACAAAGTTTCCATCAACTTGGGATATAAATAAATCAATGTTCCCAAGTCTAATCCTGAGAAAAGAATGGCCAGGTGTGGTGTCTCATGCCTGTAATCTCAGCACTTCGGGAGGCTGAGTCGGGCAGATCACGAGGTCAGGAGATCGAGACCATCCTGGCTAACATGGTGAAACCCCGTCTCTACTAAAAATACAAAAAAAATAGCCGGGCATGGTGGCAGGTGCCTGTGGTCCCAGCTACTCGGGAGGCTGAGGCAGCAGAACGGCGTGAACCCGGGAGGCAGAGCTTGCAGTGAGCTGAGATCGCGCCACTGCACTCCAGGCTGGGCGACAGAGCAAGACTCTGTCTCAAAAAAAAAAAAAGGAGAAGAACATAACCACTTTAAAAATATATATCCTTTAGTTTTTTGTTTGCTTGTTTGTTTTGTTTTATTGAGAGAGGGTTGCTCTGCCACCCAGGTTGGAGTGCAGTGGCAAGAACATAGTTGGCCATAACATCGAACTCCTCAGCTTCAAGGGATCCTCCTGCCTGAGCCACCCAAGAAGCTGGGACTATACACATGCACCACCTTGCCCCCCTAAATTTTATTTATTTATTGCATTGTATTGTATTGTATTATTTTTTTAGATGGAGTCTTGCTCTGTGCCCAGGCTGGAGTGCAGTGGCGCCATCTCGGCTCACTGCCAGCTCTGCCTCCCAGGTTCATGTCATTCTCCTGCCTCAGCCTCCCAAATAGCTGGGAATACAGGTGCCCGCCAACACACCCAGCTAATTTTTCTGTATTTTTAGTAGAGACGGGATTTCACCATGTTAGCCAGGATGGTCTCAATCTCCTGACCTCGTGATCCACCTGCCTCGGCCTCCCACAGTGCTGGGGATTACAGGCGTGAGCCACCGCACTTGGCCAATTTTTTTAATTATTTTTTGTAAAGACGGGGCTTTGCTATGTTGCCCAGGCTGATCTCGAACTACTGGCTTCAAGCAATTTTCTCGTCTTGGCCTCCCCAAGAACCTGGATTATAGGAGTGAGCCACTACAACTGGCCTCCTTTAGTGATTCTCTGTATTAATTACCAATGCAATGCGCTTACTGTACAATATGTACAGTTTTTGTAATTATATCCTTTTCCCATATTTTTTTTCTGATCATATGTATAAAATATAACTTTATGGAGTTTGAATCTAATGAAAAATTGAGCTGGTAAAAAAAAAAGTATTCACTTATGTGATGGTTTGTAAGAGGACTTCTAAGCAACAGAGAGCATATCTTTGTACTTAAAATTTGACTTAAAACAGTTGCAGAAAAGGGGAACTTCTAGTCATGTGCCTTTTAATCTCATGACCACATTTGTGCATGGCCATTGCCTTTTACACAGACATTCCATTGTGTTGATAACAGCATTAGGCTCATTCTAAAATGTAAAATGCCATCTAATTTTGTTCAGCTCAACTTCATTTTAGGGTAATCAGAAAGAATTCTAATACCAACAAATGTTCATCTAGTTAGCATAATGCCTTAAAAGAACTTAAAATGTTTGGCTAAAATATGACAATGCTTCCCAAGACACATTTTCAGACCTTTATTTCCCAGGAGACTGAGTGATTCTTTGCATTTTATTTCACTAATCCTTACATACATCCTAGATAACCAAGAAATACTGATCTAGATTCAAACTCTAACAGTCTAAATTCCAAACCTCACATTGTGAATCAATATACTATGTGGAATTAAAGTTGTCCAACCATTTGCACATCTCTGCACCAAGGGCCCACTATGATTCCTTCATCTATAAAAAAGATGTAGATTTCTTAGCATTTATAAAGTATTTTTACACTCTATCTTATTATTCAAATACAAAAAACAGAAAATTATTACTCCAGTTTTGACACCCTTGAAGACAACGATTCCTAAAATAACCCCAAGATCAAAGCAATGCAAATATTACTACCCACCTATCAATGATGAGGATGCCAAGATTTCTAACACTAACGATTACACAGTTGAAAAGTCACAGCTAAGAGAGGCCTTCCCTGACTGTCATATGTAAGTAGTCCCTACTCTGAATCTGCCAGCCTCATCTCTGTCAAAGTGGCAGCCAGTAGTTGAACTTCTAAGAGAGAATGCGATAAAAAAAAGTGCCCTGTGAGACATGGAGAACAAAAGTCAGACTCCCTAATTAGAACACAAAAAGAAAAAGTACTGCTGGCCTACTACTAGAGGCAACAGTTGATGAGAAGTGGCGGGGAGAAGGGAAGATAGGGGCTGCAGGAGAGGATAAATGCATTGCCTTGTCACCTAGAATGCAGGCAGGTTATATGGCTCAGGAACTGAAAGTACAATACCCCTAAATATCACCAAAGAGCAGGAGCCCCCAAACAGATTCTGGTCTGGGAACACTAAAGACAGAATAGTGACAATCCCTAAACTGCTAACCTGGCAGAGGTGAAAACAAAAAAGAAAGAAAGAGAAAAGAAAGACTACTAAGCAATACATACACACAAACAAATTTTAAAAGCCAGAGAATACCTTTTTTTTTTTGCAATATACATGACAAAAGATTTCTATCCTTAATAAAGAGATTTCATAATTCAAGAAAACCAATACCCCAATTTCAAAGTCATGTAAATAAACTATTTTAAATAAATTAATAAACTAAATTAATTCTAAATAAGTAGATAATTCACAGAATAAATAAAAATAACAAAAAACCTCACATCACAACTAAAAGAGCCAGAGAACCAAGAGAAAACCAACTCTAAAGCTAGCAGAAAATTGAATTAATAATTAATAAGAAAATTTGGTAAAAGGAATGAATACAAGCTTAAAATAATTAAAATCTGCATCTTCTCTTTATACCAGAAAAAACTTACGAGGGAAAAAAATTCACTCTCAATAAAACTATAAAATATCTTAAAATAAATTTAATAAGAAAAGTATAGAAAGAAAATTCTAAAATATTACCAAGTTACCAAGGGACACAAAATAACTGAACAAATGGAGAGATATACTATTTTTTTAAGTGGAATACCATACTGAAAAATATCAATCCTTCCCAAATTGGACAATAATTTGAAAGTAATTCCAAACGGAATCCAGTGATGAATTTTCTTGAACTGGAGAAAATGAAAAGTTCATTTTGAAAAGTAATTATATGGGAATAGTCAAGTAAATCTTTAAAAAGAAAAATGAGAGAGTAGTTAATCAGCCTTACCAGAAATCAAAACAGTATACCATTGGCACAGAAATAAAGAATAGGAAAATGACAGAAAACAGAATTCAGAAATAGGTACAAATATATGTGGTAGTATAATATAATATGTAACATCTATGGTATTTCAATACAGTGGCAAAAAATGTTTTAAAAACAGTGTAGACAAAGCTGGCTAGTCATTTGGAAGAAAATAGTATATACTTATACACATCACACTACATGTAAACATAAATTCCAGTCACAGTAAAAGAGTAAAGTTCTAAATTAAAAACAGTCAAAAAACAGATAATATCCAAAGTGAAAAATGGTTTGCAATACATATGACAAAGGATTAACATTTCTATTTACAAAGAGCAATTACAAACTATTAAGAAAAGATCAACATCCAATTTAAT
>NW_016803361.1:3152175-3162456 GCF_001698545.2 Rhinopithecus bieti
CAACATCCAATTTAAAAAGGCAAGGAATATGAAAAGGTAATTCACCAAAGAGGATATGCAAATCGCCAATAAACAGCTTAAAATATACACATCCCAATTATAGTTAGAAAACTGCAACAATTAGATGTTTTTTAGTGGCTAGACTGAAAAAACTTTAAAAGAACACCAGAGGCTTTGATTGCTAGACTAAAAAAAGATTAAAAACAGCACTAAAGGTTGAGCTTGGTTTCAGCTCTTCTCTCCTTATCGCTTCTCTCCTTCTTGTTACCCACAACGAGGCAAGTAGGGGCGTGTTTCAGCACTGTTTGTGTTACAGCTCTTTCAGTCCCACCATTGAGTTCTTGTCCTGTGTCCAGGAAGAATGAGGTACATGGACAACTAGGGGTGAGCAAAGCAAAGTTTACTTTATTGAGTGACTAAACAGCTCTCAGGAGATCCAAGGTGGGCAGCTCCTTTCTGCAGGCAGGTCGTTCTGATGAGTGCAGCTCTCAGTGGAGAGGAGACCCATAGTGAGCAGTCCTAGTCATAGGAGACCCATAGTGAGCAGTCCTAGTCATAGGCAGGTGATCCCGTCAAGTGTACAGCCCTTAGTGAAGAGTAGACCTTGAGTGGGTAGCTCATATCCACAGGCAGGTTGTCCCAACAATTGTGCAGCTCTCAGAGGAGAGGAGACCCAGAGTGGGTAGCTCCTATCTGCAGACAAGTCATCCTGATGAGTGTGTAGTTCTCAGCAGAGAGGAGACCCAGACTGGGTAGCTCCTATCTCTAAGCAGGTTGTCCTGACATCTGTGCAGCCTTCAGCAAAAAGGGGACCCAGAGTGGGTAGCTCCTATCCAATTTCAGAGCAAAGTTAAGGCTGCACCTGGGCACTGTTGGAGGCAGGTTGTCCCATTGATTCTGCAGTCCTCAGTGGAGAGGAGACCTGGAGTGGGTGGCTCATATCTGCAGGTAGGTCATCCTGATTTTGGCCTGAGTCTGACTGAGTCCAGGGTTTTTATGGGCTCAGAAGGGAGAAAGTGTGTACTGATTTGGTCCATGGGTGACTATGGGTGGGCCTGGGAAAAGCACCATAAGTTCTCACTCTGGTCTGCAGACTGCAGCCAGAACTCACAGCCTGGCCCCCATGCTTCAGACAATTCCTAGCTTGAAGGTGGGGCTTCACCAGATACCCACCACTTTCTGCCCAGGGGCCTGTCTGCCTCCTGCCACCATCAATCATGTCCACAGCTCCCAGGCTGTTAGTGCCGAGGGGTGCCTGCAGGCCTGTGCCAAGCCACCCTCAACCCCTCCCTCAGGCTCCCTCCTGTGTTTGTTGACACCCAAAGTCCAGAGGAGGCCAAGGCAGCAGTGGACTGGTGTGTCAGCACTGCCCCAAGCACATTCCCACTCAGTCAGGTTGCAACAGTATCCAGGCTTGGCCTCAACTTTGCTCCGAAATTGGTGCAGACACCAGGAGCATGGTAAGGCCAGAGAGCAGGAGTAGGCACTTCCAAGCCTGTTGGGGCAGAGGGGCTTCCCTGGCATCCGAAAGTGCAGAGATCCCTGGGTCTGCAGCCATGTCTGGGCAGCTTCAGCTGTGTCTGGGAGGATGGGGCTCCCACCCTGCCAACTCAAAAGGGTGTGGGGCTCCTGCCAGCTCCATGGAGTGTGCAGCCCTGGGTGTGCCTCCCCAGCTGCAGCTGACATCTTCACAGCAGCCACTCCATATGGGCTGCCACTGCCATCAATAGCATAAGGGAAGTCTAATAATGGAGTGTCCCAAAAGATGACATAGTACAGTATTGTGAGTAGCAGCAGAAGATAGTGGTATACAGTAAGCACTCAGCAAATGCTGTTGAAAGTTGAATCAGAGTATTTTGATTACCCACATCCCCAACCAGGCAGAAAATAGCTATAAAACCTCTTCATTACACACACACACAAAAACTTCCTCTCCTGATCCCTAATAAAGAAAGCTTTACCCTCCCAAACCTAAGAATCACTGCTCTGGATAAAAATCCTGAAAATTCATTTATTTTAAACCAGACTTCAAAATGAACTCTGCTACACTACCTGGAGAGTGAATAATGCAGAGACTGTGTCTACGATTGGTCCTTCCATGATAAAAATTTAATTTTGAACTTTTCTTTATAGCATGGGAGAGGCCACTGCTCAGACTCCATCTAATCCCCTGGCTCCTAGACTATAATATTAGGAAGGTGAGATAGCTGAGGAAGATGGTAGACAGGATACTGGGTTAATATGCAGCTCCCACTGGCATGGACAGAACAGCATGTAGAGATTCACACTGTGAACTTTTGCTCCAAGAACCACCATGGGAACGTACTAGGAAAACTGAAAGAAGTCACTGATCCTTTGAAAGAAGTGGCATACCATTGCAAATTCTCCATGACAGGCAAAAAACTGTGAGTTCCCAAAGAGTGAGAGGGGAAAACATGCCTCTGAACACACATCCCCACTGGGGAATCTGAAAATCCAGATCACAGGAGAAAGATTTAACCTTGTCTAGAGTTGAAATGGATTTAGGGAACCATGCAAAATACAGAAGTAGAAGCAACAGTGCGAAGAGCCTTGTAAGCACTCCTGTTTTAGCTCAAGCCCAAAGAAGTCATCCCTGACTTATTCGCAGGGTCCCTAGAGAAGGCAGTAAGTAGAATTAGGGAGGTGCCACACGGTGAAAGAAGCTTCCAACTGAAATCTATAATAATTTTGACTGGGAGTGAATTTTCTTGAGCAGAAGCCAGGGGGTGAATGGGAAGTGCTGCAGATACCAACACAGGAGCTGGTGATGACACTGTGAGCAGATGGGAGGAGCAAGGCCTGAAATCTGTGCTTGCTTTCTCATCAGGGAAGCTTATGACCTGGGGCAAGGTCTGAGTGAGGCACTGCAGGAGCAAGACCAGCCTTACCAACTCTGTGGGAGCTGAGTGAGGCCTTTTGCTACCAGCTATGCCCCACTTCCCTGGTGAACTATGTGACACAGCAGAGGCAGTCATAATCTCTCCTGGAATATAACCCCATTGGCCTGAGAACCACAACCAATCCCCCACAGTGGCCACAGCAAGCCTTGCCCAAGGAGAGTCTGAGCCCAGATTCACCTAACCCTGCCCCAACCTGATGGTATTTCACTACCTGTCCTGGTAGCTGAACACAAAAGACAGAAGCTCTTCCAAGCGTTATGGCCCCACCCATCACCTGGGAAACCAGGATAGTTACCCTAGCCAATGTATGGCAAGCTTAGATCCCCTTACTACTACCGCAGCTGGTGCTCTCTTGAAAGCGCCACCTTCTGGCTGGAGGTCAACCAACTCAGACCATTACAACAACTCATGACAGAATAACCCAGCTCCCACAAGAAGAAGGAAACAACAGGTAATTCTACTGCCTACAACATCCTGGCTAACCAGAGGTTCTGAGTCTCTCTACATGACAACTTTACTGCTAGCATAACCCATCATTCAAGAAAGTCAGCACACTAAACATAGCTACAACCAAGGACCCTGACACAGTCTAGTTCACTCCCCTGTAACCTCCACCAGAGCAGGCGCTAGTATCCATGGCTGAGAGACCTGAATTCGGATCACATCACAGGGCTCTTTGCAGACATTCCCCAGAACCAGCCTGGAGCCTGGGAGCCCCGCTTGATGGCTAGACCCAGAAGGACAGTAATGATCACTGCAGTCTGGCTCTCAGAAAGCCCCATCCCTAGGGGAAGGGGAAGACTACCACATGAAGGGATCATGCCATGGGACAAAAGAAACTGAACAGAAGCTCTTGAGTCCCAGATCTTCCCTCTGACATAGTCTACCCAAATGAGAAGGAACCAGAAAAACAATTCTGGTAATATGACAAAACAGGGCTTTATAACACCCTGAAAAGATCACACTAGCTCCCCAGCAATGGATCCAAACCAAGAAGAATTCTGAATTGGCTGATAAACAATTCAGGGGATTGATTATTAAGCTACTTAAGGAGATACCAGAGAAAGGAGAGAACTAACTTAAAGAAATTAAAAGAACAATATGGAATACAGATTAAAATGCTTCAGAGAAATAGGTATCATAAAGAAAAACAATCACAACTTCTGGAAATGAAAGACACACTTAGAGAAATACAAAATGCACTGGAAAGTTTCAACAGTAGACTAGAACAAGTAGAAGAAGGAACTTCAGAGCTCAAAGAGAAGGCTTCCAAATTAACCCAATAGGACAAAGAAAAAGAATTTGAGAAAAATGAACACAGCCTCCAAGAAATTTGAAATTATGTTAAACAGACAAACCTAAGAATAACTGGTGTTCCTAAGGAAGAAGAGAAATCTAAAAGTTTGGAAAACTTATTTGAGGGACTAATTGAAGAAAACATCCCTGGCCTTGCTAGAGATCTAGACAATTAAATACTAGAAGCTCAAAGAACAACTGAGAAATTCACTGCAAAAATATCATTACCTAGGCACATAGTCATCAATTTATCTATAATCAAGACACAGGAAAGAATCTTAAGACCTGTGAGACAAAAGCATCATGTGAACTATACAGAAAAACCTATCAGATTAACAGAATTATCAGCAGAAACTCTACAAGCCAGAAGGGATTGGAGTATTATCTTTAGCCTCCTGAAACAAAATAATTGTCAGCCAACAATTTTGTATCCAACAAAACTAAGCTTCATAAATGAAGGACAGATAAAGTCTTTTTCAGACAAACAAATGCTGAGAGAATTCACCACTACCAAGCCAGCACTACAAGAAATGCAAAAAGGAGTTCTAAATCTTGAAACAAAACCTTAAAATACACCAAAATAGAATTTCCTTAAAGCACAAATCTCATAGGGTCTATAAAACAATAACACAATGGGTAAAAAAAACAAGGTATTGAGGCAACAACTAGGATACGGAATAGAACAGTACCTCACATCTCAATACTAATGTTGAATGTAAATGACCTAAATGCTCCACTTAAAAGATACAGAATGGCAGAATGGATAAAAATCCACCAAACTGGGAATGTAAGTTAGTTCAACCATTGCAGAAGATGATGTGGAAATTCCTTAAAGACCTAGAACCAGAAACACCATTTGACTCAACAATCCCATTACTGGGTACATACCCAAAGGAATATAAATTATTATATTACAAAGATATATGTATGCATACGTTCATTCCAGCACTATTCACAATAGCAAAGACATGGAATCAACCAAAATACCCATCAATGATAGACTGAATAAAGATAAAGTGGTACAGATATACCATGGAATATGATACAGCCATAAAAAGGAATGAGATCATGTCCTTTGCTGGGACATGGATGAAGCTGGAAGCCATTATCCTCAGCAAACTAACAAAGGAACAGAAAATCAAACACCATATGTTCTCACTTATAATTGGGACCTAAACAGTGAGAACACATGGAACAGGGAGGGGAACAACACACACTGGGGTCTGTTGGGGGATGTGATGAGGGGAGGAAGAGCATTAGGAAAAATACCTAATGCATGCTGGGCTTAATATCTAGGCGATGGGTTGATAGGTACAGCAAACTACCATGGCACTTGTTTACCTATGTAACAAATATGCATATCCTGCACATGTATCCCAGAACTTGAAATAAAATTTAATTTCATTTTTTTAAAAAAATCCACCAACCAAGTACCTGCTGTCTTCAAGAGACTCACCTAACACATAACAACTTACATCAGCTTAAGGTAAAGGACTGAAAAAAAGATATTCCATGCAAATGGACACCAAAAGCGAACAGGAGTAGCTACACTTATATCAGAAAAAACAGACGTAAAATCAAAATCAACAACAGTTTAAAAAGACAAAGAGGGACATTATATAAAGCTAAAAGGATCAGTCCAACAGGAAAATATCACAATCTTAAATATATATGAACCTAACACTGGAGCTCCCAAATTTATAAAACAATGAAATGAGATAGATGGCAACACGATAATGGTGGGGCACTTCAATATTTCACTGACAGCACTAGACAGGTCATCAAGACAGAAAGACAACAAAGAAACAATGGACTTAAACTATAACCTAGAACAAATGGACTTAGCAGATATTTACAGAACATTCTACTCAACATCTGTAGAATATACATTCTTTTCATCAGCACATAGAATATGCACCAAGATAGACCATATGATGTGTCACAAGAAAAGCCTCAATAAATTTTTTAAAAATTGAAATTATATCAAGTATCCTCTCAGAACACAGTGAATAAAACTAGAAATTAACTGCAAAAGAAACCCTCAAAACTATACAAATACATGGAAATTAAATAATCTGCTCTTGAAAGATCTATGGGTCAACAATGAAATCAAGATGGAAATTTAAAATTCTTTGAACCGAATCATAACAGTGATTCGACTTATCAAAACCTCTGGGATACAGCTAAAGCAATGCTAAGAGGAAAGGTCATAGCATCAAATGCCTACATGAAAAAGTCTGAAAGACTACAAATAGACAATCTAAGATCATACTTCGAGGAACTAAAGAAACGAGAACAAACCAAACCCAAACCAAGCAGAAAAAAGAAATAAAGATCAGAGAAGAATTACATGAAATTGAAAGCAAAAAACGATAAAAGAAACAAAAAGCTGGTTCTTTGAAAAGATAAACAAAATTGATACATCATTAGTGAGACAAACCAAGAAAAGAAGAAAGAAGATCCAAATAAGCTCAATTAGAAATGCAATGGGAGATATTACAACCAATACCACAGAAATGCAAAAGATAATTCAAGGCTACCATGAACACCTTTAAGTGCACAAACTAGAAAATCTACAGGAGATGGATAAATTCCTGGAAGTCTACAACCCTCCTAGATTAAATCAGAAAGAAACAGAAACTCTAAACAGACCAATAACAAGTAGTGAGATTGAAATGGTAATTTAAAAATCGCCAACAAAAAAAAACGTCCAGGAGAAGATGGATTCTCAGCTGAATTCTATTGAACATTCAAATAATTGGTAGCAATCCTACTGACACTATTCCACAAGATAAAGAAAGGGGGAACCCTTCCTTAATCATTCTATGAAGCCAGTATCACCTTGATACCAAAACCAGGAAAGGACATAACAAAAACAAAAAACTGCAGACCAATATCCCTGATGAACATAGATCCAAAAATCCTCAAAAAAATACTAGATAACCAAATCTAACAGCATATCAAAATATAATATACCATGATCAAGTGGGTTTCATACCAAGGACGCAGGGATGGTTTAACATACACAAGTCAATAAATGTGACACATCGCATAAACAGAATTAAAAACAAAAATTGGCCGGGCGCGGTGGCTCACGCCTGTAATCCCAGCATTCTGGGAGGCCAAGGCGGGCGGATCACAAGGTCAGGAGATCGAGATCATCCTGGCTAACACGGTGAAACCCGTCTGGCAGCGTGCGCCTGTAGTCCCAGCTACTCGGGAGGTTGAGGCAGGAGAATGGCATGAACCCAGGAGGCGGAGCTTGCAGTGAGCCAAGATTGTGCCACTGCACTCCAGCCTGGGTGACAGAGCGAGACTCCGTCTCAAAAAAAAAAAAAAATCATATGATCATCTCAATAGACACAGAAAACGCATTTGAGGAAATCCAGCATCCCTTTATGATTAAAACACCCTCAGCAAAATCAACATAGAAGGGATATACTTCAATGTAATAAAAGCCATCTATGACAAACTCACAGTGAACATCACACTGAATAGCGAAAACACAACCACTATGGAAAACACAACCACTATGGAAAAGAGTGTGAAGATTCCTTAAAGAACTAAAAGCAGAACTACCATTTGACCCAGCAATCCCACTACTGGGTATCTACCCAGAGGAAAGGAAGTCATTATTTGAAAAACACACTTGCACATGCATTTTATAGCAGCACAATTTGCAATTGCAAAAACACAGAACTAGACTAAATGCTCAATAACCAACAAGCAGATAAAGAAAATGTGATATATACTTATATATACACATATACAGAAACACACACACACACACAC
The DNA here is from genome assembly GCF_001698545.2 of Rhinopithecus bieti. NCBI lineage: Eukaryota > Metazoa > Chordata > Mammalia > Primates > Cercopithecidae > Rhinopithecus > Rhinopithecus bieti. The sequence goes on from NW_016803361.1 coordinate 3,160,185, forward strand.
CATGGAATACTACTCAGCCATAAAAAGGAAAGAAATAAGATCATTCGCAGCAACCTGGATGGAACTGGAGACCATTATTGTAGGTAAAGTAACTCAGGGATTGGAAAACCAAACATCATATGTTCTCACTCATAAGTGGGAGCTAAGTTATGAGGACGCAAAGGCATAAAAATGATACAATGGACTTTGGAGACTCAGAGTTGGAGAGGGATGAGGGATAAAAGATGACACACTGGTTACAGTATACACTGCTTGGGTGATGAGTGCACCAAAATCTCAGAAATCACAACTAAATGTGGGGTACAGTGGCTCACGTCTGTAATCCCAGCACTTTGGGAGGCCGAGGCAGGAGGATCACCTGAGGGCAAGAGTTCGAGACTAGCCTGTCCAACATGATGAAACTCCATCTCTACTAAAAATTTAAAAATTAGCCAGATGTGGTGGCACATGCTTGTAATCCCAGCCACTTGGGAGGCTGAAGCAGGAGAATCACTTGAACCTGGGAGGCAGAGGTTGCAGAGAGCCAAGATCGTGCCATTGCACTCCAGCCTGGGCAACAAGAGCGAAATTCTGTCTCAAAAAAAAGAAAGAAAGAAATTACCAGTAAAGAATTTATGCATGTAACCAAAAACCACCTGTTCCCCAAAAACTATTGAAATAAAATTAATAAAATGTAAAAAATGAACTCTTTGATTTTGATTCAGGAAGCCTGAAATCCAGAATCACAAGAATCATTTAAAAGAGGCTGAATGGGGGATTGCTGGCAAGATGGCCAAATAGGAATAGCTCCAGTCTGCATCTCCCAGCGAGATCGATGATGCAGAAGCCAGGTGATTTCTGCATTTCCAACTGAGGTAACTGGTTCATCTCATTGGGTCTGGTTGGACAGTAGGTGCAGCCCACAGAGAGCAAGACGAAGGAGGGTGGGGCATCACCTCATCCAGGAAGCACAAGGGGTCGGGTAATTTTCTCCCCAACCCAAGGGAAACCCTGAGGGACTGAGCCTGAGGAACTCAGGCACAGATACTGCACTTGTCCCACGGTTTTCAACACCCGCAAACCAGGAGATTTCCTCTGGTCCCTACCCCACCAGGGGCTGGGTTTCAAGTAAAAAACTGGGTGGCCATTTGGGCAGACACGAAATTAGCTGCAGGAGTTATTTTTTTCCATAACCCAATGGCTCTTGGAACGCCAGCGAGACAGAACTGTTCACTCCCTTGGAACGGGGTGCTGAAGCCAGGGAGTCAAGAAGTCTGGCTCAGCGGGTCCCACCTCCACGGAGCCCAGCAAACCAAGATCCACTGGCTTGAAAATCTCACTGCCAGCACAGCAGCAGTCTGAGATTGACCTAGGATGCACGAGCTTGGTGAGGGGAGGGGCGTCTACCATTGCTGAGGCTTGAGTAGGTGGTTTTATGCTCACAGTGTAAACAAACCCTCTGAAAGTTCAAACTGGGCAGAGCCCACTGCAGCTCAGCATGGCTGCTGTGGCCAGATTGCCAGATTTCCCTTCTATAGGCAGGGTATCTCTGAAAAAAAGGCAGCAGCCCCAGTCAGGGACTTACAGCTAAAACACCCATCTCCCTGGGACAGAACACCTGGGGAAAGGGGCAGCTGTGGGCACAGTTTCAGCAAACTTAAATGCCCCTGCCTGACGGCTCTGAAGAGAGCAGTGTATGTCCCAGCACAGCATTCGAGCTCTGCTAAGTACCAGACTGCCTCCTCAAGTGGGTCCCTGACCTCCATGTATCCTGACTGGGAGACACCTCCCAGTAGGGGCTAACAGACACCTCATACAGGAGAACTCTGGTTGGCATTTGGCAGGTTCCCCTCTGGGACGAAGCTTCCAGAGGAAAGATCAGGCAGCAGAGGTTCTGGAGCCTCTGCTGGTGATACCTAGGCAAACATGGTCAGGAGTGGGCCTCCAGCAAACTCCAGCAGACCAGCAGCAGAGGGGCCTGACTATCAGAAAGAAAACTAACAAACAGAAAAGAATAGCATGTCCACTCAAAGACCCCATCTGAAGGTCACCACCAACATCAAAGACCAAAGGTAAATAAATCCACAAAGATGGGGAGAAACCAGTGCAAATGTATATAAAATAAAAGACAAGCATCAAAATCTTAACAGTGACAGTCTTGGGTAGAGAGTTATGGGTGATTTCAATGTTTCTTTTGCATTTTTTGTATGTTCTAAATTTTCCCTGATATGCACACAGTATTTTATAATAAAAAATTTTTTAAAATTAAAAAAAAAAAAAAAGTCTGAAAATT
>NW_016803361.1:3162990-3194259 GCF_001698545.2 Rhinopithecus bieti
CTAAATTTTCCCTGATATGCACACGGTATTTTATAATAAAAAATTTTTTAAAATTAAAAAAAAAAAAAAAGTCTGAAAATTCAAAAAACCAAAACGCTGCTTCTCCTCCAAAGGATCACAACTTCTCTCCAGCAAGGGAACAAAACTGGATGGAGAATGAGTTTGACAAACAGACAGAAGTAGGCTTCAGAAGGTGGGTAATAGCAAACTCCTCCGAGCTAAAGGAGCATGTTCTAACCCAATGTAAGGAAGCTAAGAACCTTGAAAAAAGGTTAGACAAATTGCTAACTAGAATAATCAGCTTAGAAAAGAACATAAACGACCTGATGGAGCTGAAAAACACAGCACAAGAACTTCGTGAAGCATACACCAGTTTCAATAGCCGAATCAATCAAGCAAAAGAAAGGATATCAGTAATTGAAGATCAACTTAATGAAACAGAGAAGACAAGATTAGAGAAAAAAGAATAAAAAGAAACGAAAAAACCTCCAAGAAATATGGGACTATGTGAAAAGACCAAATCTACGGTTGATTGGTGTATCTGAAAGTGACGAGGAGAATGGAACCAAGTTGGAAAACACTCTTCAGAATATTATTCAGGAGAACTTCCCCAACCTAGCAAGACAGGACAACATTCAAATTCAAGAAATGCAGAGAACACCACAAAGATACTCCTTGAGAAGAGCAACCCCAAGACACATAATCGTCAGATTCACCAAGGTTGAAATGAAGGAAAAAATGTTAAGTGCAGCCACAGAGAAAAGTTGGGTTACCCACAAAGGGAAGCCCATCATACTAACAGGATATCTCTCTGAAGAAACCCTACAAGCCAGAAAAGAGTGGGGACCAATATTCAACATTCTTAAAGAAAAGAATTTTCAACCCAGAATTTCATATCCAGCCAAACTAAGTTTCATAAGTGAAGAAGAAATAAAATCCTTTACAGACAAGCAAATGATGAGAGATTTTGTCACCACCAGGCTTGCCTTACAAGTGTTCCTGAAGGAAACACTAAATATGGAAAGGAACTAGTACAAGCCACTGCAAAAACATACCAAATTGTAAGAGCATCAACACTATGAAGAAACTGTATCAACTAATGAGCAAAACAACCAGCTAGCATCATAATGACAGGATCAAGTTCACACATAACAATATTAACCTTAAATGTAAAAGGACTAAATGCCCCAATTAAAAGACACAAACTGGCAAATTGGATAAAGAGTCAAGACCCATCAGTGTGCTGTATTTAGGAGACCCAGCTCACATGCAAAGACACACATGGGCTCAAAATAAAGGGATGGAGGAATATTTACCAAGCAAATGGAAAGAAAAAAAAATACAGGAGTTGCAATGTTAATCTCTGATAAAACAGACTTTATAACCAACAAGAATCAAAAGAACAAAGAAGGGCAATACATAATGGTAAAGGGATCAACGCAGCAAGAAGAGCTAACTCTCCTAAATATATAGGCACCCAATACAGAAGCACTCAGATTCATAAAGCAAGCTTGACTTAGAAACCTACAAAGACACATAGACCCCCACACAATAATAGTAGGAGACTTTAATACCTCACTGTCAATATTAGACAGATCAATGAGACAGAAAATTAACAAAGATATTCAGGACTTGAACTCAACTCTGGACCAGGCGGACCTAATAGACATCTCAAGAACTCTCCACCCCAAATCAACAGAATATATATTCTTCTCAGCACCACATCGCACTTATTCTAAAATTGACCGCATAATTGGAAGTAAAACACTCCTCAGCAGATGCAAAAGAATGGAAATCATAACAAACAGTCTCTCAGACCACAGTGCAATCAAATTAGAATTCAGGATTAAGAAACTCACTCAAAATTGCACAACTACATGGAAACTAAACAACCTGCTCCTAAATGACTACTGGGTAAATAACGAAATGAAGGCAGAAATAAAGATGTTGTTTGAAACCAATAAGAATGAAGACACAGCATACCAGAATCTCTAGGACACAGCTAAAGCAGTGTGTAGAAAGAAATTTATAGCACTAAATGCCCACAAGAGAAAGCAGGAAAGATCAAAAATTGACACCCTAACATCAAAATTTAATGTTGCTTCTCTAGTTAGAAGCAACAGCAAACAAATTCAAAATCTAGCAGAAGACAAGTAATAACTAAGATCAGAGCAGAGCTGAAGGAGATAGTGACATGAAAAATGCTTCAAAAAAATCAATGAATCCAGGAACTGTTTTTTGAAAAGATAAACAAAACAGACAGACCACTAGCCAGACTAATAAAAAAGAAATGAGAGAAGAATCAAATAGGCACAATAAAAAATGATATAGGGGATTTCATCACTATTCCCACAGAAATACAAACTACCATCAGAGAATACTATAAACACCTCTATGCAAATAAACTAGAAAATCTAGAAGAAATGAATAAATTCCTGGACACATACACCCTCCCAAGTCTAAACTTGGAGAAGTCAAATCCCTGAATAAACCAATAACAAGTTTGGAAATTGAAGCAGTAATTAATAGCCTACCAACCAAAAAAAGCCCAGAATCAGACAGATTCACAGTCGAATTCTACCAGAGGTACAAATAGGAACAGGTACCATTCCTTCTGAAACTATTCCAAACAACAGAAAAAGAGGGAATCCTCCCTAATTCATTTTATGAGCCCAGCATCATCCTGATACCAAAACCTGGCAGAGACACAACATAAAAAGAAACTTTCAGGCCAATATCCCTGATGAACATCAATGTGAAAATCCTCAATAAAATACTGGCAAACCTAATCCAGCAGCACATCCAAAAGCTTATCCACCGCGATCAAGTCGGCTTCATCCCTGAGATGCAAGGCTGGTTCAACATATGCATATCAATAAATGTAGTCCATCACATAAACAGAACCAATCACAAAAACCACATGAGTATCTCAATAGATGCAGAAAAGGCATTCGACAAAATTCAACACCACTTCATGCTAAAAATCTCTCAATAAACTGGGTATTGATGGAACGTATCTCAAAATAATAAGAGCTACTTATGATTACAAATCATTCTACTATAAAGACACATGCACACATATGTTTATTGTGGCACTATTTACAATAGGAAAGACTTGGAACCAACCCAATTTTCCATCAATAATAGACCGGATAAAGAAAACGTGGCATATATACACCATGGAATACTATGCAGCCATAAAAATGGATGAGTTCATGTCCTTTGCAGGGACATGGACGAAGCTGGAAACCATCATTCTCAGCAAACTGTCACAAGAACAGAAAACCAAACACCGCATGTTCTCTCTCATAAGTGGGAGTTGAACAATGAGAATACATGGATATGGGGATGGGAACATCACACACTGGGGCCTTTTGGTGGGTGGGGGGTCTAGGGGAGGGATAACATTAGGAGAAATACCTAATGTAGGTGACAGGTTGATGGGTGCAGCAAGCCATCATGGCACGTGTATACCTATGTAACAAAACTGCACGTTCTGCACATGTACCCCAGAACTTGAAGTATAATAATTTTTGAAAAAAGAGGCTGAATGTATGCAATCCAACAACCCCACTACTGGGTATCTACCCAAAGGAAAAGAAACCACTATATCAAAAAGACACCTTCATATATATGTTTATTGCATTACAATTTACGATTATAAAGATTTGGAACCACCCTAAGGGCCCATCGATCAATGAGTGGATAAAGAAAATGGGACATATACACCATGAAATACTACTCAGCCATAACAAAGAATAAAATGATGTCTTTTGCAGCAACTTCCACGGAGCTGGAGTTCATAATTCTAAGTGCAATAACTCAGGAATGGAAAACCAAGTAACGTATATTCTCACTTAAAAGAAAGAGCTAAGCTATGGGTTTGCAAAGGCATGCAGAGTGGTATAATGGACACTGGAGACTCAGAAGCAGGAGAAAGGGAAAGGACAAAAAACTAGATATTGGGTAGAATGTACACTACTCAAGTGACAGGTGCACTAAAATCTCAGACTTCACCACTATGCAATTCATCCATAAAACCAAAAACCACTTGTACCCATAAAGCTGTTGACATTTTAAATAAATAAATAATAAAAAATATGAACAAATAAAACTAAAACTGAAAAGAGGTTAAATATATGTGTTATTAAAAATTACACTAAAAATCCCATCAAGTGTGCTTGAATAGTTATGACGTTTACTAGATTTATTACTTATAAAGCATGAATACAAGGATTTCATTTATCAGTTAGTTCTAAAACATGTCTTTCACCATTGCAGGGGCTAGTCTATAAGTTTTATATTGAAAATTTCCCTAGAAAGTTTAGGATATATATATATATATACACACACACACACACACGTGACAAAATCTTTAGACCTCTGGAAGAGTCACATTTTACATTAGTTTCAGGAGACAAGGAACCATCTACTTCATTTACTTTCTGCTTTGTAGGAAAATACATTTGTGTATCAATATGAACCCAGGTGGGTGTGATTGCATGTAGAGCACAACCCAAACTCCTGGATCGCAGACTACTTAATAGCAAGTTTTATCCCCCTGGCATTTGCTTCCAACTTTATCAGACAAAGTAAAATAATGGTGATATAACCCACATCACTCTATGGTATTTTAATAAACATGCAAATAAATAGCACACAGTGCTACATAATCACTTTTCAAGGTGATTTTTTAAACATTATTTTACTTTCATAAAGTAGCAATAGTCCCCAGATAATTATGGCTTGTGCTAACTGAAAGAACAGTCCTTGTTTCACTGATTTGCACACTTTTGCTCAATTGAAGTTAACAGAATGGGCCATAACTGGAAGTGGAAGTCTCTGTTTAATTTATTTGCCACAGTAACACTATAAAGCCAACCACTGTAATCTCAGTCTAGTTTGGAGTCTAATGACTGAATGAAGAGGTAGAAAACCAAAAATGGCAGCCAACACATGATAAGAATCCTCATAAAGGAATATTAGAAAGCGTCCTGTGTAATGCCATCCATCTATAATGGCTACAGTTTCAAGCTGTCTGGATACAGACGGTTGACTAGATGACTTTCCCAACACAAATAAATTTTTAGAAATTTGACCTCATTTCAGGATCATTCACTATGCTTTACATGCAGTCCAGAATGCTGCACACATATGATATTCCTTGCCCTCTAGGAGTTTATGTTCTAAACAAAATCCCAGAAATGTTATTTCCCCATAAGGTTGACTTAACTTTTATGTTTTTCATTTGATTACAGCACAAGGATCTACCTCAAAAGTTCAATTTATACCTCAAGGGGAGGGAGCAAGATTAAGGGAGACAACTGAATTCAAACCCATAAAAGTTATTTAATACATGTCAATATTATACCTAAAAAGTAGTCGTCTGGCTGGGTGCAGTGGCTCATGCCTGTAATCCCAGCACCTTGGGAGGCCAGGGCAGGCAGATCACAAGGTCAGGAGTTTGAGACCATCCTGGCCAATATGGTGAAACCCCATCTCTACTAAAATAAAAATTAGCTGGGCGTGGTGGCATTCACCTGTAGTCCCAGCTACTCCGGAGGCTGAGGCAGAAGAATCGCTTGAACCCAGGAGATGGAGGTTGAAATGAGCGGAGATTATGCCACTGCATTCCAGCCTGGGTGACAGAGTGAGACTCTGTCTCAAAAAGAAAAAAAGAAAAAAAATTAGTCTTCTAATGAATTCATTATTTACACAGCAGAACATTTTCAACAAATGTATAGAGCATTGTTATATTAGGAATCATGAGAGCACAAAGAACACATCTGATTCTTGTTCTTTTTTTAAAGTCTCCTACCCAATTCTCTCTCTCATTAGCCACTCCTTGAGTGACATGCACAATAACAACACTCTCCAGCTCAAGAAACTGCAGGACAAACATATACGCCCCCATAGGTGAGTCAGTGGGAAAAGTGCAGTACATGAATCATCACCATTTAAAACAGTTCCATCACTGATGCTCTACTGGAATTACTCCATCATCTCCCTGTAACCTTAGAGTTTACTTTAAAAACCCTCTAGGCTAGGCGAGGCTAACATTATTTCCAGTATCATGTAAACCATTGACATGAAAACATTAAGACAAGTTTAAAACTATGCAAAAAATATATTAAAAGAATCTACTTTTCTACAAATATAATACAATAAGGAATACTTCAACAAGGTATATACATTAAATTTTATTAGTTTTTATTTCCCTTAACTGGGCTATCACTAACAATTATAGAGTTGTTTTCTTTTATTAAATGGTTAAAAGACCTTCAAAGCTAGAATACAATTTGCCCTTATCTGGAGTAAAGGAGTGGCTATTTAAGAGGGATCATTAGCTATAATGTAGAATATGAAGCCATGCCTCTCCTACCAACAGCTGACAGGCTCATCAGGTAACGGTGGAACATCAAAGAATGAGGACTTGCTTGTGAGGTGGAACTCAACAACCATCATTTTTAACATGCTTTTAACCATCAACACTCGATCACTTAATTTTTGCTACTATACCAATATCTTAGTTGTCCCATTTTTAAAATAAAGGATATACCAGTAACTGACCAGAAAACAATTACTATATACCCATACATATGAAAGTCTATAAATAACTGGTGGGTAGAGGAGAAAGATGTAAACTGATCCTTTCTGAGATTGTAGAGGCCCAGTTTCCTCATTGTGTTCCCACATAAATACTTTCATTGCAGATACTTCAAGTGTTATGCCAGACTTATACAGAAAGAAATCCTGGAGTATGTGTTCTGAATGTGTTGGTAAAGAAAGTCACTTCATTTGAGAGGTCCCTGCCCCTTCAACCTCACCCTCCTTACCAATATACATTCATCACTGAAAAGGGAAATATTTACAAAAGTTAGTTTAGTTATGTTTAAATATTATGTTTAGCTGTCTGGAGACCATGTTCTCAAGATTTATACAAGAAATCAAGGATTAAACTTCATAACAATTAGAAAACCACACTGTGTAAAATCAAAGACTTAGTTAAAGGAAATTAAAATAGTTTTACCATTGGTGTTAAACTGAAATGGCTCCATTTCTTCCCAACACCTGGAATCAAAACCTTTTGAACTTTCATGTAAACAAACCAGGACATGCAAAATGCTCTGTCTGCAGCAAGGTACCACCTCTGCACAGGCATTTGGGTGAAAAATGTGGAAAATGCCTGAGGACTCTTTGAAGCAGCTTAGTAGAAGTGAGAGCAGGAAAGAGGCTCTTCTCTAGGGTAAGTTTGTTTAGTAGAAAGTAAGCAAGTTGTCAGGGTAAAAGTTGACAATGTTGATTCCAACAGTTTGAACTGCGAATAAACATCCAAAGGGATTATGTTACTGAGAATTAGAAAAGATTCCACTAAACTCAATAGAACACTTGCGTTTTCAAAGATAATATGCCTCCAAGCCATACTCTGGAGCCTCGGTTTAGGGGTTAGAATTACCCTAAGCCCTTTCTATGCCACATTAAAGAACACAAGGTTTGACCCCTCTAACAAGTGCCTAAATATATTAGAATAAAGATGGAATAAAAATATTTCATTTCCACTCATTGAACTGGAAAATATTACACACACACACGCACACTTATAAACACACATGCACACATACATATGAGGTTGACTGAAAAAACCTGAAGAAACATCTATGCTCTTCCCAAACATCTAAACTTAAACCAAGTTTCACTAACCAATTTAGGGAAATACATGCATTGGCCATAAATCACTTTTAAGTTTTCCCTTCTTAATGACCTATCAAAGAGCAAAAAACAGGGCCTATACTTATGAAATCCATAATCCCCTTCTCTGCTCACCAAAGCCACGTTTAAGTCTGGCTTTCATCTCATGCTGTTGGGTTTTTCACCAGGTACAAGATGAAAAGCTGGAAGAGTCTCTTACTTTTCTAAAAGCAAAACAATTTGGTTGCCACTCAGCAATTCCTGGTGACATGCCAAGAAGTCTGTAAAAAAAAAAAGTTAAAGTTTTCCTAACTTAGAGCTTACAAAAATAAGTGTGAGATGTTCATAGCCTGTCAGACAATCCATCTTTTAATTTTTTAATATTCATAAACAAGGGAAAACACATACTTTTGACTTGTTTATTTGGAGCAATATAATGTAGGTCTGCCTTATGTGGTCTCAAGAAAATGGAGGTAACTTGGACTGCTCTTCTGAGTTCATCTCAAATGCTTAATGATTCTCACATAATATTCTGCTATTACAATCTTTTCCAAAGCCTGACAAAAACACGCAGCTCGTTTGCTCATTACCAGCAAGTTTGCAAGCAGCCCTGAAAAAAGTTGATTCTCCTTGCAGCCCTGACACATATTCGCTTTCCTCCTAGAACCAAGGATGTAAGGGAGCATGACTCAGTCTCATAGCCTCTTTGTTCTTAAAAAGAAAATCAAATTCCCCAGATATTTCCAAACTCCACCAAGAATAGAACATTCTCTGCTCTGCCTGAAGATCATTATCTCTTTTACATTTCATCTTTATATTCACTGGGTTCACAGAAAGGGCATACATGGAAAGAGGAAAATAGCTGCTTCTTAAAAGACACCAAATTTAGTATTCTCTCAAATCTACTGGCACACATCTAGAAAGTCACATTTTTAAAGGCTTCATTAGGTTTTCATTGGTTCTGTGTTTTGAGAAGAAAACACATGCTGAATCACCCGTAACTTCAAACCAAAATATATCTGCAAACTACAAGGAATATTTGTAATAGAAAGACAAGTCATTACAATTTAAAAAATGATATAGTAGGTGTAGACAGACAGATGTGTACCCCAAATAACAAGTTACTAACTGAATGCTCTAAGATTTCAACCAGCTCCAACAGCCTTACCTGTTAATATGAGATTACTGTAAGTATTGGAGAATTGCTCCTTTAGAAGAACCAGATGCATCTGAGCTGCCTTCTCCCTTTGGAGCTCCAGCATAACATCAGGGTGCTGGGCAATCTTGCAGCCTTTCTGTTTATCTAAGGCAACATCACTTCGAACAATGTCTACAAAAAGAAAGAAAGAAGGCAGGCAGCAAAAACTAAAACAAAACAAAAAATAATACACCATCAAAGTCTTGTTTCACCCAAAATGACAGAATTAATAAGCTACCAACATTTTTATTAGCCTAAAGAGATGCATAAGTAATCAATCAGAAGGCTCTCCAACTCCATGACATATCCTGAAAGTTCCTCTGGTCATTTCCAAATTCTTGGGAGATCTATCTGTTCCTTAGCTCTCTCTGACATCATTTAAGATTCTCACTCCTCAATTCTCCTTCCCAACTCACCTTCAGGACTTATTTACCTCCTGGGGCCTTTTCTTAAGATATCTTACCATTTTCCATGTGAAAAAGTATTATAATACAATTTTGAATACTAGTAACTATGAAGGTCATTCTCTCTACCTCGTGCTAAAGACCAGCTCCAGCATGTGTATTTAGGATACTTGGTCTATTTTTAAATTCACCTGCCAGCCAGCCTACTCAGCTCAAGTTAGAGCTGCCGATCTATGGCTCACCTGGTCAGGGTTTTTTCTGCTATTTTTCATGTACCTCGAGTAAAATAGTTTAATTCTGACTCAGTAATCATTCTTTCAATCCAGAAATATTTTTTGAGTCACTGAAGAGAGGACAGGAGGTCTAGAGTCATGGCAGATCTGCCTTTTCCCCAATTATTTTTCCATACTGCTTTTTATACTTCGGTATGATTTTCATTCAAAGCAGATGTAGTCTCCAGAAAACAGCTTCCTCAAAAAGAAAAAAAATCACACAGAATGCTTTGGCTGGGTGCGGTGGCTCACGCCTGTAATCCCAGCACTTTGGGAGGCCAAGGCAAGCAGACCACAAGGTCAGGAGTTCAAGACCAGCCTGACCAATATGGTGAAACCCTGTCTCTACTAAAAATACAAAAAACTAGCCAGGCATGGTGGCATGCACCTGTAGTCCCAGCTACTTGGGAGGTTGAGGCAGGAGAATCGCTTAACCCAGGAGGCGGAGGTTGCAGTGAGCCGAGATTGCGCCACTGCACTCCACTCCACCCTGGGCAATACAGGGAGACTCTGTCAAAAAAAAAAAAAAAAAAAATGCTTCCCAATTAGCAGGAAGCTCTCGTGCCCTAAAGTTATTTATTAATTTTTTACAAATTAAAATATAATTCAACTGATTATCATAGGTATAAATGATACCATCAGCAGTAATCTAGGTGGCAACTCCAAAAACTTGCAAGTTTTGCATAACAAAACTGAAGAATTTTAATGGAGCTAAAAAATAACTGCTTTGCCACTTTTGACACCAATGACTTTGGAAAGAATAAAACTAATGCCCATGTTAATGGTACTAAAAGGAAAGCTATATTCAGTGACACTTAAGAGAAAATAGGGCATATGGCAAAAAGGGTGGAATACTGTTCTGGAGAAGTAGTCTTTTCTTTCAGATTTCTAAAAGAAAAGCCCAGGTATAAATACAAACCCATGACTATGAGGGTTAGGATGTGTGGCACACAAAGATAACCCAGATGTGAAAATGGTCCTCACTAACTCTTAGATTAAAACAGGAGAGCTGAGTAGAAATAATGCAGTATTTATGCCTAAACATGTATATACCGATTTCTTGAATATGGGTAATAAAGTGAACTCATTTAACAAATAACTAGTCTCACAGATTTTCTGAGACTTAAATACAAAAATTGGGTAAATTAGTTCAAGAATATACTAGATTTTAAGACAATTCAATAGAAGTCAAGAGGAATAATACAGTTTACATTTATATAAATTATATTCTATAAAACTTTTTGGATTACATCATCTAATTGGATCCTTCCAAAAATCCTATCAAAGTAAATGGCAGACATTGTTGACTGGCTGACCCAAACCCTAAACACAATCCCTTCTCCCTTGCCTTTATCTATTATAGAGACTGAAAGGCTACACTATACAATTTCCCAGCTTTCCTCACAGAAAAAGGGTAGTCATGTAACATGGTTCTGGAAAATGAGCTGCAGGCAGACATCTTAAAGGGGGACTTCCCTTGTCAGATTAAAAGAGAGAGCCTCACTAAGAGAAACTCAGTTTTTCCCTTTAGTCCTTTAGTCCCTCCTATTCTCTATGTCTGAAACGTAGATATGAAGCCCAGAGTTCTAGGAGCCACTTTGTAGCCTTGAGTCAAGAAGCAAGAGTAGGGGTCGGGCACAGTGGCTCACGCCTGTAATCCCAGCACTTTGGGAGGCTGAGGCAGGTGGATTACTTGAGGTCAGGAGTTCAAGACCAGCCTGGCAACACAGTGAAACCCCATCTCTATTAAAAATTAAAAAATTAGCTGGGCGTGGTGGCACATGACTGCAGTTTCAGCTACTCAGGAGGCTGAGGCAGGAGAATTGCTTGAACCAGGGAGGCGGAGGTTGCAGTGAGCCGAGATCGTGCCACTGCACTCCAGCCTGGGCAACAGAGTGAGGCTCCATCTCATAAAAAAAAAAAAAAAAAAAAGAAGAAGAAGAAGAAGAAGCAAGAGGGTAAAGGATTACACACTAAAGGTGTTGAACAGAAAAATGGAAAGAGCTTAAGTCCCTAACGTCTTTATTGACTTACCATAACTGTGCTAAACTGCCTATCTCTTAATTTCTTGTCATATGAGGCAAATATACTAATTATGTAAGTCGTTAATAGTCAGTTACTTGTTTTTAAAATTTTAACCTGCTATATAATCCTAAATGATAAAGAACACCATTATCACCTCTATCTTAAATACAAGGTAACTGAGGTCCACAAAGCTTGACTTGCACAAGTTCACATAACCTGGTCAGTTCTCAAATCCAGGGATATTCAAAGCCAATTTCTGTGCTCTTTCCAGAGCTCCTATATGAAACTCATGAGCTTAATAGTAGAATTACATTAAACAATAAAAGGAGGAACTAAAAAGAAAAACTGAATTATACTATTACAATGGCATTCCATAGACTGTCCATGTGGAAAAGAAATATGGATGATGCTTTCTCAGAAAAGATTATAAAACTTGTATCAAAACATACTATAAAAAGTGAAGGAGAGTTTCAATTATCCTGATATCTTCTGATATAAGTCTAATTTGAAGAGTAGAATACCAACTAAACTCCCTATTTCCTATCTAATAAATATATTGCTCAGAATGCAGCAGAAGCAACAATTACAACTGATATCCTCAATATCATTCCAACAAGAACCTTGAAATAAAGTGACTACATTACCTTTATATTAATAACAGTAAGAAAAGAAAACTGTGAACATGGCCAAACATATGTCCTAAACTTTAGAAAAGCAGATTTCAAAAATATTTAGGGAAAAATTAGATATGCTGTATCTGAAGTAAAAGTATGGATTCCTTATTCAACTCTAATCTGTTTGAAATTGTATCAATGACTAGATAAACACAAAGCAAAGATACTTATTAAAGAAGCACATGGTAATATATCTGGGGGAAGAGTTAGTATCATCTATGACACACTCAAAGTTCAAAATTATCTTGGAAATCTAAAAACTTGTGCTGAAATCCGAAAAATGGAAGATAAAGACATGAACACAAAGTCCGACATTTATACTGAAAATTAACGACATAAGATTTAAGATGGGAAAGCCAGACCAAACAGAAGCTCATATACTTAAGATCTTATTAAGATTTGTAGGCTTTGATTGAATACTAGCTTAATATAAGTCGGTACTATGATATTGCTGCCAAAATGATTAATGCAATCTTAGTCTAAATTAACAGAACCAAAACATGCAGAATAAAGGAGGCAACACAGCTATGCTACATTCCATGCCTACCAAGTGCAGCACAGTCAAGAGTTTGGAGTCAAGCAGACCTCTGTTCAAATCCTAGCTTGGTACTCGCTTATTAGTTAAAAAAGTGGCAGACAAAATACCTTTCTAAGTTTCCATTTCTTTATCTAATGTTGTACAGATACACAAAAGGCATTGCACTATGCATACAATAAGAGCACAATGAAGAGTACCTATAATTATTTTTCTAATTAGTATCCTGCTTATGGTATTGTATATTTCCAGCTATAATAGCCTCAGATGAATCCTGATAATCTAGAGTACATCCAAAGAAAAGTACAAATATGGAAAATAATGTTGATCTTTTAAAATAGCTGAAACTATGATACAGTGGACTTTGGGGACTCGGAAGGAAGGGCAAGAGTCAGGTGACGAATGGAAGACTATACACTGGGAACAGTGTATACTGCTTGGGTGATGGGTGCACCAAAATCTCTGAAATCACCACTAAATAACTTATGCATGTAACCAAACACCACCTGTCCCCCCAAAACTATTGAAATTTTTAAAATAAACAAATACATACATATATATACACAAAATAAAATAAAACAAAATAGGTGAAACTGAGCCTGGCAAACAAAGAGCCAAAGATGACTTGCTTTCACATACAGAAGAAATAGTTGACTGATTCTGTGTAAATCCAAAAAGCCAAACATGATGGGAGTACCCAAAAAACAAACCTACTGATCAGTTCCATGTGAGAAAACTTTTTTAACAACAGAAGCTGTCAAATAAGAAAAAGGACTACTTCATGAAGGAGTAAGTTTCCCATCCCTGGAGATATTCAAGCAGAGAATGGGTGACCCAGGCATAACGAAGTAATTTCAATACAGATATTAAAACCTGCCAGACACAAGATTAGATACTTTCACCTATATTATGTGAGGCAATATAGCAGGATGGTTAAAAAGCACAGGTTTTGAATTCAAATATATATAGAAGTTTGGATTCCTCTAGTACTAATATCTGAGAGCTCTTGGACAAACCACTAAATCTCTCAATGCCTTTCCTAATAAAGAAGGGAATTTCCTTTTCTAGAAACATGAAAATACCAATAGCTTAATTACAATGAACTTATCACAGTAATAGAGACATATTAGGCATTCAACAAGTGCCAGATGTTTCAGTGGTTGTCAATAATAACATCACATTGTAATATCAGAAAGTTATTACTGGAGGATAGTATTTTTCAGGTCATTTCAACACTTTTATAGTTCCAAAAAAATGTGTGCTTTTCTTGTGTCTTTATCAGACATAATACAAAGAATAAAGACTCAAAGCCAGAAAACTTAGATATAAATTTAACTAATTTACCAAATAATCATAAAACTCTAAACTAAAATTAAAACATTATGCTTATTTTTTTTTCCTGGTATACCAAACTGGGGAGTTGCTGGCCTGGATGATCTCTAAGTCTCTTTATTGCCCCTGCTAGTTCTTCCCTCTTATAGATATTCTTTGTTGTTATGTAATCAAAGTAGTTCCAAACTTGAGTCCAAACATCAAGCTATCCATACTCCTCTTCCCATCTCCCCTTATGATCCTTATCCTAGTATATAATTCAAGGATGCCAAAATACCCAATACATACCCTGACAGATGCAACAAAGGAGTGGGCATCTAGCACCAAAGTTGATGCACTAGAATCCATTTATTGTCTATAATTATTTCTGGATATCTAGGTACAAAAGCATTTGTATTTTTGTTTATTCTTTCTTCCACACCTTTTCCATAAACTAACCAGTTAGTAACCCACAGCAGTGCTAGCCTAAGGTAGCGGTTCTGGTTGAGGCAAATGACAGACTGGCAGACCAGCCAAACAAAAAATTTTTTAAGACAGTGTCTTACTCTGTCACCCAGGCTGGAGTGCAGTGGCATGATCATAGCCCACCACAGCCTCGAACTCCTAGGCTCAACCAATCCTCCCACCTTAGTGTCCCAAACAGTCAGAACTACAGGGACACACCACCATACCTGGCTAATTTTTAAAAATTTTGTGTAGAGATGAAATCTCATTATGTTTCCTAGGCTGGTCTCAAACTCCTTGTCTCAAACAATCCTCCTGCCTCAGCCTCCCAAAGTGCTGGTATTACAGGCATGAGCCACCACATCTGGCCTAGCTAAACACTTTAATAGAAAGACCCTGGCACTTCAGGAGACATAGAATGAGCTATATATGCTTTCCACACAAGCTTGGCTGACTAGCAGGCTATGTGCACATGCAAGGGAGCCCCAACATAGGCTAAGTTCTTCACACATAACTGGCTAATGGGGAGGCTATGCACAAACATGGGAAAGACCCAAGAGATCAGGAGGAAAGAATAAAGTGAAAAAGACCGAAAAAAATGCCACAAAACTTAATGTGTTTATCAATCCACAAAGAAATCCATCAGCTGAAAGTAAAAACATTAAGGATCCAAAATGTTTGAAACATCCTCTGAAGAGTCATTGGCTGATCACTAAGCTATGCAGACTCAGAAGCAAACCCTAGGAAACCAAGTTAAAAAAATAAAATAAAATTTTAAAACTGTAAAGAAATATCAGTAACAGCACAACAAAAAGATATTAAGTCCACATAACTTACTAAAAAACAGAGAAAACATAAAACAACAATTGTCATGGAAAAAAAAAAGAACTACTTTGATCACAAAACAACAAAGATCAGCAAGAGGGGAATGCTATAGATTGGCTATAATCTATCTAAAATAGCCAGTTTCCAATAAAATATTACAAGCCATGCAAAAAAATAGGAAAGTGTAAACCACATTTGGGGTGGGGGGAAGCAGTCAATAGAACTAACTCTATATGGACCCAGCAGAAAAAAATTCTTAAAAAGATATATGTTTTTAAAATTACAAAGAAGCCACATTTAAATAATTAAAAAGTTATGATTCAATAAGTAGGGGACCAAGATTAAAAAATAAAACTTTATTTTTAAAAAGAACTAAATGAATATTCTAGAGTTGAAAAGTAGAGTAACTGAAATGAAAAATACACTAGATAGGCTTAACAGCAGATTTGAGAAAGGAGCAGGAAAAAAAAAGGTGAAGACAGGTAAATAGAAATGACCTAACCTGAAAAACAAAGAGAAAAAAGGCCAAGGAAAAATGACCACAGCCTCAGAGAATTATGGGACTACATGAAGCAATCAAACATATGCATAATGGGAGTCCTACAAGAAGAGGAAAAATAAAGGGCAGAATTGTTTGAAGAGACAATGACCAAAAACAGTCAAAATTTGATAAAAATCATTAATCCACAGATTCAAGAAGTACAACAAACCTCAAGTACAAGTACAACAAAACTCAGCACAAAGATATCCACATCTAGATACATTATAATAAAAATGTTAAAAGCCCAAGATAAAAAGAAAATCTTAAAAGCAGGTAGGAAAAAAACTAATCCATAAAGGGGGCAAGCAATACAATTAATGGCTGACTTCCTCCAATTTGAAACAATGCAGACTAAAAAGCAGTAGAATGGCATTTACAAAGTGCTAAAAGTAATAGCAAGACCCTGTCTCTTAAAAAAAATAAATAAATAAAGGAAAAATTTAGCCAGACATGATGGCACGCACTTATAATCCCAGCTATTCAGGAAGCTGAAACAGGAGGATTGCTTGAGCTCAGGAGTTTGAGGTTGCAGTTACCTATGACTGCACCACTGCACTCCAACTTGGGCAACAGAGTTAGACCCTATCTCATAAATAAATACCACTAAAAGAAAACTTTTGACAATCAATAATTCTATGTTCAGCAAAACTATCATTCAAAATTGAAGACAAAATAAAGTCATCTCCATACTTTTTTTAAAAAGAGGCCGGGCACGGTGGCTCACGCCTGTAATCCCAGCACTTTGGGAGGTCGAGGCGGGCAGATCACGAGGTCAGGAGATCAAGATCATCGTAGCTAACACGACGAAACCCTGTCTCTACTAAAAATACAAAAAATTAGCCAGGCGTGGTGGTGGGCGCCTGTAGTCCCAGCTACAGGAGGCTGAGGCGGGAGAATGGCATGAACCTGAGAGGTGGAGCTTGCAGTGAGCCGAGATCACGCCACTGCACTTCAGCCTGGGCAACACAGCGAGACTCCATCTCAAAAAAAAAAAAAAAAGACTGAGAGAATTTGTTGCTAGCAGACCTGTAACACAAGAAATATTAAAGAAAGTACTTCAGGTTAAAAGGCAATGATATCAAGTAGTAACTCAAATACACAGGAAGAAATGAAATACACTAGAAATTGTAAATATGTAAATAAACAAAATCTTTTCTCTTTTACATGTTTTAAAACTCGTAAGATTATATAAAGAAGAAAATATGTTTTAGTTATATCATATATAGATGTAATAGTAATATATAGAACAAAATTAACACAATAGAAAGTATAAGAAAAGAAGCTATATTTGAGTAAAGTCGTGGTAATTTATAAAAATTAAGTTAACATTAACCTGAAATCGACTGTGACAAATTAAGATGCATAGTAAATCCCTGGAGCAACTAAGAAAATAACTGAAAATAACATAGTGTGAAAATCAACAGAGTAATTAACTGACTAGTCTTTTAAGAATCTTAATAATCCATTTAACAAAAGAAGGCAGTTAACAAAAGAAATATAGAAAATATCAAAGTGAAAGACATAAATTCAATCATATTAATAATTGCACTAAATTTTAATGGACCAAACAGTCTAATCAAAAGAGAGATCGTCAGATTGAGTTTCAAAAGATTCATGAGACACAGTTTAAACAGTGCTTAGAGAGAAATTTATAGCTTTACACATCTATATTCTAAAAAAGGAAAGTTCTCACATCAATAATCAATCAATAATCTAAATTTGCACTTATAAACTAGAAAAATAAGAAAAATTTAAACACAAAACAAGCAAAAAAAAGGGTCAGAATGGAAATCAATGAACTAGAAAACAAAAAGATCAGTCAATAAAACAAAATACTGATTATTTGAAAAGATTAATACAATTGAAAAACCTTAAGCTAGGATGACAAAGAAAGAAGACACAAACCACCAAAATCGATAGGGAGGGAGGCATTTTCAAAAGATTTCAACATTTTCAAAATGACAAAATTATAATGATAGAAAACAGATTATAAAGAGGTTGCATGAGGGAGTTGCTTTTGCTTGGTGAAACAGTTCTGCATTCTCATTGTTATATTGGTTATACAAATTCATACATGCAATAAAATTTCATTGAACTATACATGCACACACATAGAAGAAATGAGTGTATGTAAAACTGGTAAAATATGAATAAAGTCTGTAGCTTACTTAACTTTCTGTACAACTTCTGCAAGTTTTTATAAGTCTAAAGTTATTTCAAAATATTTTTTAAAGAATTTGGACCCTTACCTTACACCATATACAAAAAAAACCTCAAAATGAATCACAGACCTAAATATAATATCTAAAGCTATACATTTTCTAGAAGAAAATATAAGAAAAAAATTTGTATCCTTATATTAAAGATTTCTTAATTATGACACCAAAAGTATAATTCAAAATAGAAAAATATAATAAATTGAACTTCAGCAAGAGTAAGTGTTCGCTCTTTAAAAGATACCATTAGGCCAGGCACGGTAGCTCATGTCTGTAATCCCAGCACTTTGGGAGGCTGAGGTGGGCAGATCACCAGGGGCTCAAGACCAGCCTGGCCAACATGGTGAAACCCCATCTCTACTAAAAATACAAACGTTAGCAGGGCATGGTCGCACATGCCTGTAATCCCAGGGACTTGGGAGGCTGAGGCACAAGAATCACTTGAACCTGAGAGGCGAAGATTGAAATCAGCCAAGAATGCACCACTGCACTCCAGACTCTGACTGAAAAAAAAAAAAAGATATCATTAAGCTAATGAAAAGATAAACCACCAACTGAGAAAATATTTTAAAATTACATATATGATAAAATATATATAAAGAATGTTTTACACCTTGATAAAGACAACCCAATTTTTAAAATGGACAAAAGATCTGAATAGACATTTCACCAAAGACATACAAATGGCTAATAGCCCATAAAATTATACATAATATCATTATTCATTAGAGAAAAGCAAACTAAAACCACAATGAGATACTACTACACACCCACTAGAATAGTTATAACCCAGAAAACCGACAATACCAAGTGCTGCCAAGAATGTGGAGAAACAAGAGCCCTCATACATTACTGATGGGAATGCAAAATGCTGTACACTTTGGAAAACACATTGGCAGTTTCTTAACACGATAAACTTGCTGTACAACCTAACAAACTCACTCCTGAGAGCCTACCCAACAGAAATGAAAGCATATGTCCACATAAAGATTTCTACATGAGGTTGGGCATGGTGGCTCATGCTTACAATCCTAGCACTCTGAGTGGCCAGGGTGGGACGATGGCTTGAGGCCAGAAGTTTGGCACCAGCCTGGGCAATATAAGGGGACTGCATCTGTACAAATAATTAAAAAATTAGCCAGACGTGGTGGCATGTGCCTGTAGTCCCAGCTACTCAGGAAGCTGAGGCAGGAAGACAGCTTCAGCCTAGGAGTTTGAGGATATAGTGAGCAATGGTCCCATCACTGCACTCCCACCTTGGTAACAGAGTGAGACTGTTCAAAAAAAAATGGACTTGTACATGAATATTTATAGTAGCATTATGCATAACAGCCAAAACTGGCAACAACCCAAATGTCCAGAAACTAGTAAATGGATAAACAAAATGTGGCATATCCATAAAATAAAATGCCATTCAGAAATAAAAAGAAACTAATTACTAATAAATTCTAGACCTGGATAACCTCAACAACATTAGACTAGATTTTGTGTCTGGTGAAAGAAGCCAGACATAAAAAGACCACTTATTATGACTTCATTTATGTGAAATTTCTGGAGAACGCCAATCAATTGACAGAAAGCATATCAGTGGTTTCCTAAGACTGGGATGGGAGCAGGGCTTGATTTTAAACAAGCATAAGAATGTTCTAAAACTGGATTATGATAATTATTGGAAGCCTTTATACATTTCATAGAAATAATTAAACTATATACTTGTAATGGGTGAATTTTATGAAAATATGTAAATTATAACTCCATAAAAGCTATCAAAAGTCACAAAAATAATACATCCATGTTCACAGCAGCACTATTTACAGTAGCCAAAAGGTAGAAGTAACTCAAGTGTCTATCAATAGACAAAGGGATAAGCAAAATGTGATAAATACATAAAGAAGAATATTATTCAACCTTAAAAGAAAGGCAGTCTTGCCATATGCCACAATGTGGATGAACCTTGAGGACATGATGCCAAGTGAAATAATGCAGGCACAAAAAGATAAATACTGTATGATTCCATTTATATGAGGTACCTGGGGGAATCAAATGTATAGAGACAGTAGAAGGGTGGTTGACAGAGGCTAAGGAGAGTGGGTATGGAGAGTTATTTTTTAACAGGTACAGAGTTTAGTTTTGCAATATGATGAGTTCTGGAGACAGATGGTGGCAATGGTCTGTACAACAACTATGAATGTACTTAATAACACTGAATCATACACTCAAAAATGGTTATAATGGTAAATTCTGTTCTGTGTATTTAACTACAGTTTTAAAATTCTAAGTAACAGAAATAAAATAAAAGAAACAGAGCTACACAGTTTTCTCTGTAGTTTAAAATGAACCATCTTAAAACCTTGGGACTTCAATACCATTGTTACATCATGTATATTCTGTTTCTCTGCAGATTACATGAGATTGCATATTAAAACTTGGATAGACTTTTGTATGCTGCTGTTACAGTGCTGGGTCCAGAAGAATCAGGTGCAGACCTGAAAGAATGCTTTGGCTTCCCTAAAACTGGAGCCACTCCCTTTCCTCCTGTCTTCAATGCAGCCAGAAAAGGAAGCAGCAGCAAGAAAAGATGCTGACTTTTCCTCAGATCCTTGAAATAGATTCACAGAAGAGTTTCTGTGCTGAGATCCTAATATTCCCAAGCCAAAGTATTCATTATCTACCCTATTCTCCCTCTAAATAACTTGTCCTTAAATTTCCCTAGTCTTCTAGTCTCTGACCCTCAGTCATCTTTTCTTTCTTTTTCCCTGTCCCTTCAGTTTACCAAGTTTATCCACTTTGGCTTCAAAATGTCTCAGTGTTGTCTCCTTCTTTTCAATTCCAATTAATACTATCTACTTCATATCTGGATAACTAAAACAGTCCAAAACAACATCCATAAATCCAGATTCATAGATCTCCAGGGCATTCAGCATACTATCTTTAGAAAATAGCCTTCATGGCTGGGCGAGGTGGCTCATGCCTGTAATCCCAGCACTTCGGAAGGCTGAGGCGGGCAGATCACGAGGTCAGGAGATCAAGACCATCCTGGCGAACACGGTGAAACCCCGACTCTACTAAAAATACAAACAAATTAGCCAGGCATGCTGGCAGGCACCTGTAGTCCCAGCTACTTAGGAGGCTGAGGCAGAAGAATGGCATGAACCCAGGAGGCGGAGCTTGCAGTGAGCCGAGATCTCACCACTGCACTCCAGCCTGGGCGACAGGGCAAGACTCCATCTCAAAAAAAAAAAAAAAAAAAAAAAAGCCTTCATTTTAACATTGTTTTCATAATAAAATATTTTAATGTACAAAAAATGCCCATTCACATCCATGCACCCTCACACTCTATTCTTTGATAAGATTTTGCCATATTTCCTTCAGATTTAAAGAAATAAAATAGTTCAAAAATGCTTAAAGTCCTCAGTTTACCACTCTGCAATGACATTCTCCTTCCTCTTTCCACCTCCTAGAAAGATAACCACCATCATAAATCCTGAAAGTAATATTCTTATATGTATGTATGTGTGTACACGTGTGTACATGTATGTGCTTTCATCATATGAATAAAAAACATATATTGGTTTACATTTTTATTGCATTTTATACAACCAAGGGAACTTATCCAAACTAAGAAACCAATGTTTACATAAATTTAATTAAGTGCATACTTTACTTAGATTTCACCAGTTTTTCTACTAATACCCATTTTCTATTCCAGGACCTAATCCAGGATCCCATATTGCATTAGTTTCCGTGACTCCTTAGTCTCCTCTGAACTGTGATAATTTCTTGATCTTTCCTTGTCTCCATTATCTTGGTGGTTTTGAAGAGTGCTGGTCAGGTACTCATCAGTTTTAGGTAGAATATCCCTGGATTTGGGCTGGCCGAAGTTTCTTTGTAATTGAAGTAAGTTACAGATTGTGTGGAAAGATACCACAAAGGTATGTTTAGATCTTATTAATGGGTGAAATTAATAACCTTGTTCCCTTGGTTAAAATGAGTTCTGGTGGGTTTCTCCACTACAGAGTTACTATGTTCCCTTTGTAATTAATGAATATTTTGTAGGAGATATTTTGAGACTATGCAATACCACATTTTTCTGTAAACTTTTGCCCACTAATTTTAGCAATCCTCAGTGGATCTCACCTATACCAATTATTACTCTGGTGTTCCAATTCCTATTTTCTCAGTCCCTCTACATTTATTAATTGGAATTCTTCTATAAGGAAGAGAGTTGTCTCTTCTCCACTCATTTATTTATTCAAGCATTTTATACATACATATAAATATGAACTTATGAATATTATTTTCTTAAGTCACATTTCCTTATTTTGTTGGACAAATTATTCCAGCTTTGGCTAATGAGAGCTCTTTCAGCTCAGCTTCTGTAATTTTTTGACATATCCTCAATCTTTTTTTTTTAAAGCACTTCCTTACTTTCTGGTACCACAAATGTCCCAGGCTCATCTTGTATTTTTCCCTCCCATCCTAGAATCATCCACTCCTCGAACGAAACCTGGTTCCTTTTGTTGGAGAATAATTTTAGAAACCAAGATTTAGGCACCATGTGTTCACTGCTACTGGGGTATCACTACTTCTAGGCCCTCTCAAGTAGAAAGAGCTCGGAGAGGTATATAGGCTTACAAACTGATGTACACATATATATCGATATTTATTTCACTATCTTAAAAGGAAAAGAAGGACACACTAGTCCAACTCCAATCCAACACTGAAGAATTCATTTTAGGCCAGGCACAGTGGCGCATGCCTGTAATCCCAGCACTTTGGGAGGCCAAGGCGGGCAGATCACAAGGTCAAAAGATCGAGACCACCCTGGCCAACATGG
This sequence comes from Rhinopithecus bieti, assembly GCF_001698545.2. Classification (NCBI taxonomy): domain Eukaryota; kingdom Metazoa; phylum Chordata; class Mammalia; order Primates; family Cercopithecidae; genus Rhinopithecus; species Rhinopithecus bieti. The sequence continues at coordinate 3,185,983 of NW_016803361.1, forward strand.
TGAAACCCTGTGTCTACTAAAAATACAAAATCAGCTGGGCATGGTGGCGCATGCCTGCAGTCCCAGCTACTCGGAAGGCTGAGAGAAGAGAACCGCTTGAACCTGGGAGGCGGAGGTTGCAGTGAGCCAAGATCGTGGCACTGCACTCCAATCTGGCGACAGAGAGAGACTCCGTCTCAAAAAAAAAAAGAATTCATTTTAGCATTCTCATCTTCTTATCTGTAATTTCTTTCTCTGACAGTAAAAAGCCTAGTTTTCATAAACTAGAATATATTTGCTTATTTGCTCAACACTAATATACATACAAAGTATTTTCAGAATTGCTAACCCATATTCCTTTAAGAAACATATTTACCAACTACAGTACAGTGTTGCATACTTCTTTTTTCTTTAGCCTTACAGTATCCATTCAGAATAAAGTTATTCAGCTTCTTTTTTCTCCAAGATTTCAGTATGATTGTGCCATTCATCACAATACACTTAAATTTATTTGCCAAATCTGTAGTCTGCCTTACGTTCTCCTAATATCCTGGTTGTTTCTTAAAATTTGAAGACAGTAAAATTCACTCTTTGTTGTATACAGTCCTATGGGGCTTTATTATTTATTTATCTTTATTTTATTTATTTATTTATTTTTTTGAGATGGAGTCTCCCTCTGTCACCCAGGCTGGAGTGCAGTGGCACAATCTCAGCTCACTGCAACCTCCGCCTCCTGGGTTCAAGTGATTCTCCTGCCTCAGCTTCCTGAGTAGCTGGGATTACAGGCACGTGCCACCACGTCCTGCTAATTTTTGTATTTTTTAGTAAAGACAGGGTTTCACCATCTTGGTCAGGCTGGTCTTGAACTCCTGACCTCATGATCTGCCCACCTCAGCCTCCCAAAGTGCTGGGATTACAAGCATGAGCCACCACACCCAGCCAGTCCTGTGGGTTTTGATAAGTGCATAGACTCAAGTAACTACTAGCACATTACAAAACAATATGATCACCCCAAAAAACTCCCTCAGGTTACCTTCCATTATCAGCTCCTCCATCCATCCTCAGTCTGGCCAACACTTATTTGTTGTTTTTTGGTTTTGTTCATCTGTTTCTATAGCTTTCTCTTTTCCAGAATGTCATAACAGTGGAATCATACAATACATAGCCTTTGGGATATGGCTTCTTTCACTTTGCAAAATGCATTTAGAATTCACCCACGTTGTTGTGAATCAATAGTTAATTCCTTTTTATTGCTGAATAATATTCCATTGAATGGCTGAACCATAGTTTGTTTACCCATTCACCCACTGAAGGAAATCCAGGTTGTTTCCAGTTTTTGAGAATGAATATATAGTTTCAAGAAACATTCACATACAAGTTTTCCTGTGAAAATTAGTTTTCAGTTGACTTGAGTAAATTCATGAAAGCAAAACTACAGGGTCATAAATTACACATTTAGCTTTATCAGAAACTGTCAAACTTTTTTCCAGAATGGCTGTATTATTTTGCATTCTCACCAGCATTGTATAAGAGTTCCAGGTGCTCCATACTCTCAACAATAATTGGTATTTTCAGTTTTGTTTGTTAGACTTCTAATAGAGTTATAGAGGTATCTCATTGTGGTTATTTTCAGTTATCTTTGTTCGACTTCTAACAGATTTGTAGTGGTATCTAGTTATGGTTTTAATAACCATTTCCCTAATGACAATAATGTTAAGCATATTTTCATATACTTATTTTCCATCCATTTATCTTCGTTGGTAAAGTGTATGTTCATATCTCTTGCCCATTTTTTGTTTGGTTATTTTCTAACTTTTAAAATTTTAAGAGTTCTTTATATGTTCTGGGCACAAATCCTTTATCGGATTTGTGATTTTAAAATATTCACTCCGAGCCAGGATTGCACCACTGCACTCCAGCCTGGTGACAGAGTGAGACTCCATCTCAAATAAATAAATAAACAAATCACTCCTAGTCTGTGGCTTCACTTTTTCATTAAAGCGTCTTTCACAGAGCGAAACTTTTTAAATATTGACAAAGCCCAATTTATCTATCTAGTTTTCTTTTTACGGATCATACTTTCTTTTTCCTTTTTTTGAGACAGAGTCTTGCTCTGTTGCCCAGGCTGGAATACAGTGGCGTGATCTTGGCCCACTGCAGCCTCTGCCTTCCAGATTCAAGCAATTCTCCCATCTCAGCCTCCCAAGTACCTGGGATTACAGGCATGTGCCACCACACCTGGCTAATTTTTGTATTTTTAGCAGAGACGAGGTTTCACCATGTTGGCCAGGCTGGTCTCCAACTCCTGGCCTCAAGTGATCCACCCACTTTGGCCTCCCAAAGTGCTGGGATTACAGGCATGAGCCACCATGCCCAGCCCATACTTTCAATATTATATCTAAAAACTTTTTGCTAATTCCAAGGTCACACAGATTTCTCCCTTTTCTTCTAGAAGTTTTACAAGTGTTGTGTTTTACATTTAGGTATATGATTGTTTTAGTTATTTTTTGTGTAAAGTATGAGGAATGTAGAAAGGTTTATCTTTTCACATAAGAACTTCTAATTTTTCTAGTCTCATTTGTTGAAAAGACTCTCCTTTTTGTATTGAATTGCCTTTGCATCTCTGTCAAAAATCAGTTGACATTATTTTGTGGTTCCATTTCTAAGCTCTCAATTCTGTTCCACTGATCTATGTGTTTATTCTTCTATGAACACCGTACTCCCTTGATTACAATAGCTCTACATTGTCTTGTCTTACTTTTATAAAACTGTTTTACTTATTCTAGTTCATGTGTGTGTGTGTGTATTCATGTGTATTCATGTCCATATATTCATATACCCACAAATACATATATACAGAAAAGTTTTCTATGGTTTTTGGAGATTGAGTTGAATCTACAGGTCACATCGAGAAGAACTGATATCTTAATAATACTGAGAGAGAAATGAACACATTCTCTCTCTCTCTCTCAATTTATTTGATTTCTTTCACCACTTTTTGTAGTTTTCAGCTCTATACACATAAATGTATTCTGTATACATTTTATTAGATTAGTTAGGGAAGTTCCTTACTCTTCCAGTTTGCTGAGAGTTTTTATCATGAACAGATACTGAATTTTATCAAATGCTTTCTCTGCATCTGTTGAAGTGATCAGCCTATTAACTTACACACACACACACACACACACACACACACACACACACGGCTTGTAGGAGTTTGAATTGCATTGAATTTATACATTAATTTGGAGACAACTTCAAGAAATTTCATCTTCCTATCCATGACATGACATATCTCCATGTAGGGCTTCTTTTATGTTTTTCAATAAAATTTTACAATTTGCTCTATTAAAATTTGGTGCAACATTTGTCAGATTATTCATAGTACTTTGAGTTTTGCTGCCTTGATAAATGGTATCATTTTTATAGTATGTTCTAAATTTTGCCCCTCTTTATAAAAATGCAACTGGTTTTGGTATATGGAGCTTGAATTCAGGAATTTTGATGAGTTCTCCCATTATTTCTATTTTTATCTAGAGATGTTCACGAATTCACTATGGAAATATCCTCTGCTAATAACAACAATTTTGTTTCTTCCTTCTCAACTCTTACATTTTTATTTACTTTACCTTTCTTATTTGTAGTAAGACATAAAACTTGAATTTCTGCTTATCTTAGGATGAGAGACACTGACTGCCTTTGTTCCAAAATATCTTTTCAATTATGTTCCTATGGCAAACAGTCTTGGAAGACAGAGATAGTACTTCCCTCCAGAGCAAAGGGTAGGCATGCTTACTGTCCAATATAGTAAAGATAACATTTCCCTCCAGAGGAAAGGGCAGGTCTGTTTACTGCCCATTATGAAAAATTCAGGCTCCCCAAACTCAGGGTTCCCCTCCTATAACACAACCCACTGCGGCAAGGATCACCTAGTCTTATTCTTGTTGTCATATAGGAACTGAGAGTCAGGAAAACAGTGCAAAACAATTGCTGATATTCTGGCCACTGTTACTGCTGTGAAAATAAAGTCCTTTGTCTCAGATGTAGGAGTCTCACATCTTCTGCCAGCATCCATGAAACTCTGGTAGGCTACTTTTCTTAGCTTGCAAGTAGGGTAAAACCTCAGACCCTTCACAGTTCTTGTCATTACTGTGCTGGTTAGAATCTCCAGTATAAAGGTAACCTGTAAGCATCATTGGTTTCTTCCTGATTTTAAAGGGAATGCTGTAATATTTCACCATTAAACATAAAAAATGATTTCATTTCGAGGTAGATACCCTTTTTCAGGTTAAGGAGAGTGGTTAAAAAATGTCCTGACCCAGGCCAGTCACGGTGGCTCACGCCTTTAATCCCAGCACTTCGGAGGCCGAGGCAGGTAGATCACGAAGTCAGGAGATCGAGACCATCCTGCCTAACATGGTGAAACCCCGTCTCTACTAATAACATAAAAAATTAGACAGGTGTAGTGGCATGCGCCTGTGGTCCCAGCTACTCAGGAAGCTGAGGCAGGAGAATCCCTTGAACCCAGGAGGCGGAAGTTGCAGTGAGCCGAGATCACGCCACTGCACTCCAGCCTAGGTGACAGAGCAAGACTCTGTCTCAAAAAATAAATAAATAAAAATAAAAATAAAAGTCCTGATCCATTTAACTTATAAAACTGCATAGTTAATATAGCTTTCAAAGCGGCTGTTCTTAGACTCACAACAGAGAAGGAATATTTAGGAGGGAGTTATCAGAATATCAGAATTTCAGGCAAGACAGTGCTTCATTGTGTGCTGCCCCGCAGGACAGTTGACATTCTTGGCCTCACCAACCAGACACCAGTAGCATCCCCAGTCTCTTGGAGGAAAAAAATCCCCCTAATTTTTCAAATGTTCTCTAGAGCAGGGGTTGGCACACTTTTTCTATAAAGAGCCAGACAGAAAGTATTTTAGGTTTTGTGAGTCATATAATCTCTTGCAACTACTCAACTCTGGGGCTGGGCTGCAACTCTCTATGGGAAATAAAGATCTTCCTTCTAAATTAAAAAAAAAAAAAAATACAACTCTGATACCAAATACAAAAGCAGCCTTATGCAATACATAAATGAATGGGTATGGCTGTGTGCCAATAAAACTATACAAAAAACAGGTGGTGGCAGAATTTGGTCTGCAGACTGTACTTTGCTGACTCCTGCTAGAGAAGAACAGGTAGACTAGAATATCCTTTCACAGATATGAAAACTGGGGCTAGGGATGAAGTGATTTACCTGAGGTTTCACAGCCATTTTGTACCAAGGAAAGATTAGACTCCAAGCCTCCTGACCGCTAATGCTCTTCTCACTGTATCACCTAGTAGAACAGATGACACTCTGGCAGGATCTGCCTCAGCAAGTATTTGTAGCCACTTCTAAATGTATGCAAATATATATGGATACTTGGCAGATATCCCTGAATATGCAAGTCTCTGCTCCAGCTCCCTCCTCTCTGGCCTGCATTGTTTCTCTAGCTTTACATCATTCCCAGATGAAGACACTATAGTTCCATCTCAAGAATGTTCATGAAAACATGCAATACAATTGGGCTGGAGGCTGAACCCAGCAGCAGCCACAACAAATCAGCATAAATCATTCATCTGCTAAACATTTCCAAAGCCCTCCTCACAGTATTGACCACAGCCATGATTTTCCATCTGTACACCAGGACTCATACCCAATCGATGCGAAGTGTATTTTCAAGTGAAAATCTCTGCAGAGCTGGATCTAATACTAATCTATACAAAGTATCAGAATGTACCAAATCTATTTCATTTCTTTCACCTGCAATTTCTGTGATTCCATCCACAATGATATTTTGTTTGGCTTGGCTGATTCTTCACAAAAGTGCTAAATAAAAGGACAGAGTACAGTCTGCCCTCTGTAACCATAAGTTTTGTGTCTGTTGATTCCACCAACCACAGATTGAAAACATTTTTTAATTGTGTCTGTACAGGTACAGAAGTTTTCTTGTCATTATTCTCTAAACAATAGTGTAACAACTATTTACATAGTATTTACAATGTATTAAGTATTAAAATTAATCTAGAGATTATTTAAAGTATACAGGAGGATATGTATGGATTACATGCAAATACTACCATTTTATATCAGGTACTTGAGCATCTACAGATTTTGGTACCCACTGGAGGAACTGCAACCAATCCCCCACAAATACCAAGGGACAAATATAATCATAAAAAACAGTCAGCAGTGATATACCTAGCTTGAAGAAAGCATTCATTCTTAGAAGAGGACTGTGTTTAGATGAGAACAGCTACATAACTAGCCTAGGCCAAAACCAAGGCATGTGCCAATTCACTCAGTGTATCTGGGGTCATTTTAAACCACACTTGGTGGAATTCACACACTGGGTAGAATATCGCGCTACATTAACTAAAGTTATTCTAACTCTAAGATGCAGTTATTCCGAATTTAGGGAAAAAAGAGAGACGACTACAGTCTGGAGAAACCCTCATAGAAGATGAACTCAGCCATAAAGACAGAATTTAGATGTGGAAAAAAAAGACAGAGGTGTATTAAGAGATGGATGTAGCTCTGAATGTCCCTCTCTTACTCCTCACCTCCAAACAGAAGCTCAAGGATTATTCCAATATCAAGAAGACCCTAAAAAAACAACCTTATAAGAAAACGAGTTAGAATTGACAACACCAAAGCAGCATTCATGAGTGCCAATTAGAGCCAATACCTTGACATATTTGACCATTGAACAGTAATAATCAGAGATGGCAATGTCTGTTGGAATCTGGTATCTGAAGATCCTTTGAAAGTTAACTGAATGATGGGCAAAGACACTTGATACATCCTTTTTGATGAAGAAGCAAGTAAGTATTTAGGCCTTGGATTATGGCATCAGCAGCCTTTGCCTTCATTCTGTGACTAAAAAAAAAAAAAAAAACTTAACCTCTTTGAGAATCGACTTTCCCCTAGAGTGTCTAGGATTGAAATGTTTATATTCCTGACTTATCGTCATTTAGGAATAACTTCACCAAAGGGCAATGTGCAAACCAAAGCTGCTAAATGCCAACATCAACCAGAAAACAAAACCAAATTCTAAAAACTTAAAACAAAGATTTAGATATCATAACTTTTTATAATTTCAACTTTTATTTTAGATTCAGGGAATGTACATGTGCAGGTTTGTTACATGGATATATTGTGTGATGCTGAGGTTTGGGATACGAATGATCCCATCATCCAGATAGTGAGCCTAGTATCCAAGAGTTAGTTTCTCAACCCTTGCGTCCCTCCTTCCCTCCCCCATTAGTCCCCAGTGTGTACTGTTGCCATCTTGAAAACATCTGAATTTTTTTATAACAATTTGTCAAGCATCATCAGTTTCTTGCCTAACCTGGAAGCAAACCAAATTTCCTCATGTGGATGGCTTTGGAGCCTCCTAGTGGCAGCCTCAGGGGACCAACAGAGCTAGGAGCCTTGTGAAGAACCAGGTTTTCTTTTTTTTTTTTTTTTTTTTTTTGAGACAGAGTCTTGCTCTGTCGCCCAGGTTGGAGTGCAGTGGCCGGATCTCAGCTCACTGCAAGCTCCGCCTCCAGGGTTTACGCCATTCTCCTGCCTCAGCCTCCCGAGTAGCTGGGACTACAGGCGCCCGCCACCTTGCCCGGCTAGTTTTTTGTATTTTTTAGTAGAGACGGGGTTTCACCGTGTTAGCCAGGATGGTCTCGATCTCCTGACCTCGTGATCCGCCCGTCTCGGCCTCCCAAAGTGCTGGGATTACAGGCTTGAGCCACCGCACCTGGCCAACAACCAGGTTTTCAAGAGAGAGTATAATTTATGTATGCTGGTGATCAATTCAAACAAACACATCAGTTCCTACAATGTGCCCAGCACACTATATTGGACGCTAGGAATATAAAGATGAATAAATATTGGTCCTACCTACCCTCAAGGAGCTCACAGCCTACTGTGGAAACATGTAAGAACAGAAATAACTCAGAAACAATGTAGTAAGTACTTATAATCTGTATAAATTAAGAAAGGGCTTTGGGAGGCCAAGGTGAGCAGATCACCTGAGGTCAGAAGTTCCAGATCAGCCTGGCCAATGTGGTGAAACCCTGTCTCTACTACAAATACAAAAATTAGCCAGGTGAGGTGGCGCACGCTTGTAATCCCAGCTACTTGGGAGGCTGAGGCAGGAGCATCACTTGAACTTGAGAGGCGGAGGATGCAGTGAGCCAAGATTGTGCCACTGCACTCCAGCCCAGGCAAGAGTAAAACTCTGTCTCAAAAAAGGAAGAAGGAGGAGG
>NW_016803361.1:3194586-3205472 GCF_001698545.2 Rhinopithecus bieti
GGGGGGGGTAGGAGGGGGAGGAGGAGGAGGGGGAGGAGGAGGAGGAGGAGGAGAAGGGGAAGGAGGAGAAGGAGAAGGAAGTCAGAGAATGTGTAATCAAGGGGATGACATTTTCACCAAGCCTTAAAGAGTGGATATAAGTACATTACACATTTTCATGCCTTCTTGTTTAGAATACCCCGTTTTCCACTTGCTGTCATACTCAGAATACCAAGCCTGGAGTATAGTAGGGTGGGGAGAAAGCTACGAAGCCAGGCTAGAAGCAAATTTGTAAGCGCCCTTGTGGTTTGAGCCTTATACTCCAGGTTCTGAAGAGATGTCAGAGGCCCTCAGAAAAGCAGTCTACTGAAGTCTGTTCATGAGAATAACATCCCATCATAGTATACTGCTATACTGTAATAGCAGTATAAGGAAGATATTAGGAGAGCTGGGAAGCAAAGAGGTCCATTAATCTGCCATAATATACTAAGAAAGGGTGCAGCCCATGGAGGGCTAGCAGCAGCAGGGGTGGTGAACTCCCTCCCCTAGCCAAGAGAAGCTGTGAGGGACTGTGCCATGAGGAACAGTGCATTCCAGCCCAGATACTATGCTTTTCTCATGGTCTTCACAACCCGCAGATCAGGAGATTCCCGCAGGTGCCTACACGACCAGGGCCCTGGGTTTCAAGCACAAATCCTTAGTATAGAAGTAGGAACAGCTATACCTACTAGCCAAATGAATATGGAGATTAGAGTCAGGAGTCAAAATAGTTCAAAGTTTTCCTTAAGACCCAAGGTAGACAGTGATGCCCTTAACCAAAGTAGGGAACACAGGAGAAGCCAAGAGAGTGATAATGAGGGAGTTTAGTAAATTTTATTTGAGGAACTTTAGTAAATTTTATTTGTGATACAAATTAGATCTGAAAAGTATTTAATAAATACTGGAAAAGGTCTGTAAAACTTATAGGTCTGAAAAAAATTATGTTATAACCATCTTGAAATAACTGCAAGAGGCCAGGCGCGGTGGCTCAAGCCTGTAATCTCAGCACTTTGGGAGGCCAAGGCAGGCGGATCACCTGAGGTCTGAAGTTCGAGACCAGCCTAGCCAACATGGCAAAACCCCTGTCTCTACTAAAAGTACAAAAGTAGCCAGGCATAGTGGCACACACCTGTGGTCCCAGCTACTCAGGAGGCTGAGGCAGGAGAATCGCTTGAACTCAGGAGGCAGAGGTTGCAGTGAGTTGAGATCACACCACTACACTCTAGCCTGAGCGACAAGAGCAAGACTCTGTCTCAAACAAAAAAAAGAAAGAACCACAAGAACTATAACCACAATTACAATATTAATTATTGCCATCCCTTAGTGATAAGGAGAAATTACATCCATTTTCACAAATGACACCCTGAAGTTGACCCAGTCACAGAAGACAAAACTCTCATTAGACAATGAAATTTTCTAACAAAAGCGAACATTTTATTTCCCTTATTTTGTCCTCTTTGGCTTATCCAAAATATCCAACCTTCAAGGAACACCTTGAGTTCTATCTTCGTCACAAACCCTTATTTTATTTCTTCAGACCTTATTAGTTCTGACATTTGAACTCTCATAGCACTTGGCATAAATCATATTCATTGTCCTTTCTGATTTTCTGGAGTTTTAAGAAAATTTTGTTGCATTTCTCCAAGTATATTTAAGTTCCTTAAAACTAACACAGAGTCTACTTCTGTAGCTTCTATAGTTCCTACCATAGAGGTAACTATAAAGAAGATGTATCGTCAATAATGATCATACTATGGGAGCAAGCCTCCCTGTTATGGTAATGACCATTATTCTGTGACCTATCCTGCAAAGTTGATAAAGCTATCAATACTTGAGATCAGCCACTTCAAATCCTAGATTGGTAACATTTCTAAGTCTAACCATAGAAATTGAGGCATTTGTAGTGAATAATTAGTTACCTGTCAAGTTTGTACTGATGGAATTACTAGCTGTTACAGGATGAATTGTATCCATCTAAAATTCATATGTTGAAGCCCTAACTCCCAGTACCTCAAAACATAATTGTATTTGGAGACAGGGCATGTAAAGAGTTAATTAAATTAAAAGAAGACATTAGGGTGTGCCCTACGCCAATATGACTGGTTTATTTAAAAGAAGAGGGAGAGAAGATGGCCGAATAGAAGTTTATAGCTCCCAGCGACATCAACGCAGAAGGCAGGTGATTTCTGCATTTCCAACTGAGGTACCCAGTTCATCTCAATGGGACTGGTTAGACAGTGGGTGCAGCCCATGGAGGGCTAGCAGCAGCAGGGGTGGTGAACTCCCTCCCCTAGCCAAGAGAAGCTGTGAGGGACTGTGCCATGAGGAACAGTGCATTCCAGCCCAGATACTATGCTTTTCTCATGGTCTTCACAACCCGCAGATCAGGAGATTCCCGCAGGTGCCTACACGACCAGGGCCCTGGGTTTCAAGCACAAAATGGGGTGGCCATTTGGGCAGACACCAAGCTAGCTGCAGGAGGTTTTGTTTTGTTTTGTTTTTTGTTTTTTTCATACTCCAGTGGTGCCTGGAACACCAGCGAGACAAAACTGTTTACTCCCCAAGAAAGGGGCGGAAACCAGGGAGTGAAGTAGTCTAGCTCAGTGGATCCCACCCCACAAAGCCCAGCAAGCTAAGATCCACTGGCTTGAAATTCTCGCTGCCAGCACAGCAGTCTGAAGTCGACCTGTGATGCTCAAGTTTGGTGGGGAGGGGTGTCCACCATTACTGAGGCTTGAGTAGGCGGTTTTCCCCTTACAGTATAAACAAAGCAGCCAGGAAGTTCCAACTGGGTAGAGCCAGCCACAGCTCAGCAGAGCTGCTGTAGCCAGATTGCTTCTCTAGATTCCTCTTCTCTGGGTGGGGAATCTCTGAAAGAAAGGCAGCAGCCCCAGTCAGGGGCTTATAGATAAAACTCCCATCTCCCTGTGACAGAGCACCTGGGGAAGGGCTGGCTGCAGGCTGCAGGTGCAGCTTCAGCAGACTTAAACGTTCCTGCCTGCCTGCTCTAAAGAGAGCAGCAGATCTCCCAGTCGAGGGTTCAAGCTCTGCTAAGGGACAACCTGCCTCCTCAAGTGGGTCCCTGACCCCGTGCCGCCTAACTGGGAGATACCTCCCAGCAGGGGTCAACAGACACTTCATACAGAAGAGTTCCAGCTGGCATCTGGCAGGTGTCCCCTGGGATGAAGTTTCCAGAGGAAGAAAGAGGCAGCAATCTTTGCTGTTCTGCAGCTCTGCTGTGACACCCAGGCAAACAGGACCTGGAGTGGACCTCCAGCAAACTCCAGCAGACCTGCAGCAGAAGGGCCTCACTGTTAGAAAGTAAACTAACAAACAGAAAGGAATTGCATCAACATCAGCAAAAGGACGTCCACACAAAACCCCATCGGAAGGTCACCAACATCAAAGAGCAAAGGTATATAAATCCATGAAGATGAGGAAAAGCCAGCACAAAAGGCTGAAAATTCCAAAACCAGAATGGCTCTTCTCCTCCAAAGCATCACAACTCCTCTCCAGCAAGGGAACAAAACTGGATGGAGAATGAGTTTTACAAACTGACAGAAGTAAGCTTCAGAAAGTGGGTAGTAACAAACTCCTCCAAGCTAAAGGAGCATGTTCTAACCCAATGCAAGGAAGCTAGGAACCTCGAAAAAAGATTAGACAAATTGCTAACTAGAATAACCAGTTTAGAAAAGAACATAAATGACCCGGTGGAGCTGAAAACAGAGCACGAGAACTTCATGAACCATATACAACTATCAACAGCCAAATCAATCGAGCGGAAAAAAGGATATCAGAGATTGAAGATCAACTTAATGAAACTAAGCAAGAAGACAAGATAAGAGAAAAAATAATGAAAAGAAACAAACAAAGCCTCCAAGAAATATGGGACTATGTGAAAAGACCAAACCTAAGTTTGATTGGTGTACCTGAAAGTGACGGGGAGAATGCAGCCAAGTTGGAAAAAACTCTTCAGGATATTATCCAGAACTTCCCCAACCTAGAAAGACAGGACAACATTGAAATTCAGGAAATACAGAGAACACCACAAAGATACTCCTTGAGAAGAGCAACCCCAAGACACATAATCATCAGATTCACCAAGGTTGAAATGAAGGAAAAAAAATGTAAAGGGCAGCCAGAGAAAAGGTCGGATTACCCACAAAGGGAAGCCCATCAGACTAACAGGGTATCTCTCTGCAGAAACCCTACAAGCCAGAAGAAAGTGGGGCCCAATACTCAACATTCTAAAAGAAAAGAATTTTCAACCCAGAATTTCATATACAGTCAAACTAAGCTTCAGAAGTGAAGAAGAGATAAAATCCTTTACAAACAAGCAAATGATGAGAGATTTTCACACCACCAGGTCTGCCTTATGAGAGCTCCTGAAGGAAGCACTAAATATGGAAAGGAAAACCAGTACCAGCCACTGCAAAACATACCAAATTGTATCACTTCTTATCACTATGAAGAAACTGTATCAACTAATGGGCAAAAAAAAAAAAAAAAAAAAANCATGAGGAACAGTGCATTCCAGCCCAGATACTATGCTTTTCTCATGGTCTTCACAACCCGCAGATCAGGAGATTCCCGCAGGTGCCTACACGACCAGGGCCCTGGGTTTCAAGCACAAATCCTTAGTATAGAAGTAGGAACAGCTATACCTACTAGCCAAATGAATATGGAGATTAGAGTCAGGAGTCAAAAATAGTTCAAAGTTTTCCTTAAGACCCAAGGTAGACAGTGATGCCCTTAACCAAAGTAGGGAACACAGGAGAAGCCAAGAGAGTGATAATGAGGGAGTTTAGTAAATTTTATTTGAGGAACTTTAGTAAATTTTATTTGTGATACAAATTAGATCTGAAAAGTATTTAATAAATACTGGAAAAGGTCTGTAAAACTTATAGGTCTGAAAAAAATTATGTTATAACCATCTTGAAATAACTGCAAGAGGCCAGGCGCGGTGGCTCAAGCCTGTAATCTCAGCACTTTGGGAGGCCAAGGCAGGCGGATCACCTGAGGTCTGAAGTTCGAGACCAGCCTAGCCAACATGGCAAAACCCCTGTCTCTACTAAAAGTACAAAAAGTAGCCAGGCATAGTGGCACACACCTGTGGTCCCAGCTACTCAGGAGGCTGAGGCAGGAGAATCGCTTGAACTCAGGAGGCAGAGGTTGCAGTGAGTTGAGATCACACCACTACACTCTAGCCTGAGCGACAAGAGCAAGACTCTGTCTCAAACAAAAAAAAGAAAGAACCACAAGAACTATAACCACAATTACAATATTAATTATTGCCATCCCTTAGTGATAAGGAGAAATTACATCCATTTTCACAAATGACACCCTGAAGTTGACCCAGTCACAGAAGACAAAACTCTCATTAGACAATGAAATTTTTCTAACAAAAGCGAACATTTTATTTCCCTTATTTTGTCCTCTTTGGCTTATCCAAAAATATCCAACCTTCAAGGAACACCTTGAGTTCTATCTTCGTCACAAACCCTTATTTTATTTCTTCAGACCTTATTAGTTCTGACATTTGAACTCTCATAGCACTTGGCATAAATCATATTCATTGTCCTTTCTGATTTTCTGGAGTTTTAAGAAAATTTTGTTGCATTTCTCCAAGTATATTTAAGTTCCTTAAAAACTAACACAGAGTCTACTTCTGTAGCTTCTATAGTTCCTACCATAGAGGTAACTATAAAGAAGATGTATCGTCAATAATGATCATACTATGGGAGCAAGCCTCCCTGTTATGGTAATGACCATTATTCTGTGACCTATCCTGCAAAGTTGATAAAGCTATCAATACTTGAGATCAGCCACTTCAAATCCTAGATTGGTAACATTTCTAAGTCTAACCATAGAAATTGAGGCATTTGTAGTGAATAATTAGTTACCTGTCAAGTTTGTACTGATGGAATTACTAGCTGTTACAGGATGAATTGTATCCATCTAAAATTCATATGTTGAAGCCCTAACTCCCAGTACCTCAAAACATAATTGTATTTGGAGACAGGGCATGTAAAGAGTTAATTAAATTAAAAAGAAGACATTAGGGTGTGCCCTACGCCAATATGACTGGTTTATTTAAAAGAAGAGGGAGAGAAGATGGCCGAATAGAAGTTTATAGCTCCCAGCGACATCAACGCAGAAGGCAGGTGATTTCTGCATTTCCAACTGAGGTACCCAGTTCATCTCAATGGGACTGGTTAGACAGTGGGTGCAGCCCATGGAGGGCTAGCAGCAGCAGGGGTGGTGAACTCCCTCCCCTAGCCAAGAGAAGCTGTGAGGGACTGTGCCATGAGGAACAGTGCATTCCAGCCCAGATACTATGCTTTTCTCATGGTCTTCACAACCCGCAGATCAGGAGATTCCCGCAGGTGCCTACACGACCAGGGCCCTGGGTTTCAAGCACAAAATGGGGTGGCCATTTGGGCAGACACCAAGCTAGCTGCAGGAGGTTTTGTTTTTGTTTTTGTTTTTTGTTTTTTTCATACTCCAGTGGTGCCTGGAACACCAGCGAGACAAAACTGTTTACTCCCCAAGAAAGGGGGCGGAAACCAGGGAGTGAAGTAGTCTAGCTCAGTGGATCCCACCCCCACAAAGCCCAGCAAGCTAAGATCCACTGGCTTGAAATTCTCGCTGCCAGCACAGCAGTCTGAAGTCGACCTGTGATGCTCAAGTTTGGTGGGGGAGGGGTGTCCACCATTACTGAGGCTTGAGTAGGCGGTTTTCCCCTTACAGTATAAACAAAGCAGCCAGGAAGTTCCAACTGGGTAGAGCCAGCCACAGCTCAGCAGAGCTGCTGTAGCCAGATTGCTTCTCTAGATTCCTCTTCTCTGGGTGGGGAATCTCTGAAAGAAAGGCAGCAGCCCCAGTCAGGGGCTTATAGATAAAACTCCCATCTCCCTGTGACAGAGCACCTGGGGGAAGGGCTGGCTGCAGGCTGCAGGTGCAGCTTCAGCAGACTTAAACGTTCCTGCCTGCCTGCTCTAAAGAGAGCAGCAGATCTCCCAGTCGAGGGTTCAAGCTCTGCTAAGGGACAACCTGCCTCCTCAAGTGGGTCCCTGACCCCCGTGCCGCCTAACTGGGAGATACCTCCCAGCAGGGGTCAACAGACACTTCATACAGAAGAGTTCCAGCTGGCATCTGGCAGGTGTCCCCTGGGATGAAGTTTCCAGAGGAAGAAAGAGGCAGCAATCTTTGCTGTTCTGCAGCTCTGCTGTGACACCCAGGCAAACAGGACCTGGAGTGGACCTCCAGCAAACTCCAGCAGACCTGCAGCAGAAGGGCCTCACTGTTAGAAAGTAAACTAACAAACAGAAAGGAATTGCATCAACATCAGCAAAAAGGACGTCCACACAAAAACCCCATCGGAAGGTCACCAACATCAAAGAGCAAAGGTATATAAATCCATGAAGATGAGGAAAAGCCAGCACAAAAAGGCTGAAAATTCCAAAAACCAGAATGGCTCTTCTCCTCCAAAGCATCACAACTCCTCTCCAGCAAGGGAACAAAACTGGATGGAGAATGAGTTTTACAAACTGACAGAAGTAAGCTTCAGAAAGTGGGTAGTAACAAACTCCTCCAAGCTAAAGGAGCATGTTCTAACCCAATGCAAGGAAGCTAGGAACCTCGAAAAAAGATTAGACAAATTGCTAACTAGAATAACCAGTTTAGAAAAGAACATAAATGACCCGGTGGAGCTGAAAAACAGAGCACGAGAACTTCATGAACCATATACAACTATCAACAGCCAAATCAATCGAGCGGAAAAAAGGATATCAGAGATTGAAGATCAACTTAATGAAACTAAGCAAGAAGACAAGATAAGAGAAAAAATAATGAAAAGAAACAAACAAAGCCTCCAAGAAATATGGGACTATGTGAAAAGACCAAACCTAAGTTTGATTGGTGTACCTGAAAGTGACGGGGAGAATGCAGCCAAGTTGGAAAAAACTCTTCAGGATATTATCCAGAACTTCCCCAACCTAGAAAGACAGGACAACATTCAAATTCAGGAAATACAGAGAACACCACAAAGATACTCCTTGAGAAGAGCAACCCCAAGACACATAATCATCAGATTCACCAAGGTTGAAATGAAGGAAAAAAAATGTAAAGGGCAGCCAGAGAAAAAGGTCGGATTACCCACAAAGGGAAGCCCATCAGACTAACAGGGTATCTCTCTGCAGAAACCCTACAAGCCAGAAGAAAGTGGGGCCCAATACTCAACATTCTAAAAGAAAAGAATTTTCAACCCAGAATTTCATATACAGTCAAACTAAGCTTCAGAAGTGAAGAAGAGATAAAATCCTTTACAAACAAGCAAATGATGAGAGATTTTCACACCACCAGGTCTGCCTTATGAGAGCTCCTGAAGGAAGCACTAAATATGGAAAGGAAAACCAGTACCAGCCACTGCAAAACATACCAAATTGTATCACTTCTTATCACTATGAAGAAACTGTATCAACTAATGGGCAAAAAAAAAAAAAAAAAAAAACAGGCAACATCATAATAACAGGATAAAATTCACACATAACAATATTAACCTTAAATGTAAATGAGCTGAATACCCCAATTAAAAGACACAGACTGGCAAATTGGATAGCATCAAGACCCATCAGTGTGCTGTATTCAGGAGACTCAGCTCACATGAAAAGACACACATAGGCTCAAAATAAAGGGATGGAGGAATATTACCAAGCAAATGGAAAGCAAAAAAAAGCAGGGGTTGCAATCCTAGTATCTCATAAAACAGACTTTAAACCAGAAAAGATCAAAAAAGACAAAAGCATTACATAATGGTAAAGGGATCAATGCAACAAGAACAGCTAACTATCCTAAATGTATATGCATCTAATACAGGAGCACCAAGATTCATAAAGCAAGTTCTTAGAGACCTATAAAGAGACTTAGACTCCCATATGATAATAGTGTGAGACTTTAACACCCCATTGTCAATATTAGATCAAATTAACAAGGATATTCAGGATGTGAACTCAGCTCTGGACCAAGCAGACCTAATAAACATCTACAGAACTTTCCACCCCAAATCAACAGAATATACATTCTTCTCAGCACCACATCGCACTTATTCTAAAATTAACCACATAATTGGAAGTAAAACATTCCTCAGCAGATGCAAAAGAACAAAAATCATAACAAACTGTCTCTCAGACCACAGTACAATCAAATTAGAATTCAGGATTAAGAACTCACTCAAAACCGTACAACTACATGGAAAATGAACAACCTACTCCTGAATTACTACTGGGTAAATAACTAAATGAAGGCAGAAATAAATAAGTTCTTTGAAACCAATGAGAACAAAGACACAAAGTACCAGAATCTCTGGGACACAGCTAAAGCAGTGTTTAGGGGGAAATTTATAGCACTAAATGCCCACAGGAGAAAGCAGGAAAGATCAAAAATCAAAACCATAACATCACAATTAAAAGAATGAGGGAAGAAGCAACAGCAAACAAATTCAAACGCTAGCAGAAGACATGAAATAACTAACATCAAAGCAGAACTGAAAGAGATAGAGACATGAAAAATGCTTCAAGAAATCATTGAATCCAGGAGCTGGTTTTTTGAAAAGATTAACAAAATAGATAAACTGCTAGCCAGATAAATAAAGAAGAAAAAAGAGAAGAATCAAATAAACACAACAAAAAATGATAAAGGGGAGATCACCATGGAACCCACAGAAATACAAACTACCATCACAGAATACTATAAACACCTCTGTGCAAATAAACTCGAAAATCTAGGAAAACTGGATAAATTCCTAGACACATACACCCTCCCAAGACTAAACCAGGAAGAAGTCAAATCCATGAATAGACTAATAACAAGTTCTGAAATTGAGGCAGTAATTAATAGTCTACCAACCAAAAAAAGGCCCAGGACCAGACGGATACACAGTCAGATTCTACCAGAGGTACAAAGAGGAACTGGTACCATTCCTTCTGAAACTATTCCAAACAACAGGAAAAAAAAGGAATCCTCCATAACTCATTTTATGAGGCCAACATCATCCTGATACCAAAACCTGGCAGAGACACAACATAAAAGAAAAAATTTCAGGCCAATTTCCCTGATAAACATCAACGTGAAAATCCTCAATAAAATACTGGCAAACTGAATCCAGCAGCACATCCAAAAGCTTATCTACCAAGATCAAGTTGGCTTCATCCCTGGGTTGCAAGGCTGGTTCAACATATGCAAATCAATAAATGTAATCCATCACATAAACAGAACCAATCACAAAAACCACATGATTATCTCAATAGATGCAGAAAAGGCCTTCGACAAAACTCAACATCGCTTCATGCTAAAATCCCTCAATAAACTGGATATTGATGGAACGTATCTCAAGATATAAGAGCTACTTCTGACAAACCCACAGCCAATATCATACTGAATGGGCAAAAACTGGAAGCATTCCCTTTGAAAACCAGCAAAAGACAAGGATGCCCTCTCTAACTACTCCTGTTCAATATACTGTTAGAAGTTCTGGCTAGGGCAATCAGGCAAAATAAAGAAATAAAGCGTATTAATATAGGAAGAGAGGAAGTCAAATTGTCTCTGTTTGCAGATGACATGATTGTACATTTAGAAAACCCCACCATCTCAGCCCAAAATCTCCTTAAGCTGATAAACAACTTCAGCAAGGCCTCGGGATACAAAACCAATGTGCAAAAATCACAAGCATTCCTATACACCAATAACAGACAAACAGAGAGCCAAATCATGAGTGAACTCCCATTCACAATTGCTACTAAGAGAATAAAATACCTAGGAATCCAACTTACAAGGGATGTGAAGGACCTCTTCAAGGAGAACTACAAACC
>NW_016803361.1:3205651-3223759 GCF_001698545.2 Rhinopithecus bieti
ATCAGTGCTCTGTGTCTAGCTAAAGGATTGTAAATGCACCAATCAGCACTCTGTAAAAACACACCAATCAGCACTCTGTGTCTAGCTAAAGATTTGCAAACGCACCCATCAGCACTCTGTAAAAACGCACCAAACAGCGCTCTGTGTCTAGCTAAAGGTTTGTAAATGCACCAATCAGCACTCTGTGAAAATGGGCCAATCAGCACTCTGTAAAATGGACCAGTCAGCACTCTGTAAAATGGACCAATCAGCAGGAAGTGGGCAGGGCCAAATAAGGGAATAAAAGTTGGCCACCGGAGCCAGCAGGGGCAACCCACTCTGGTCCCCTTCCATACTGTGGAAGGTTTGTACTTTAGCTCTTTGCAATAAATCTTGCTGCTGCTCACTCTTTGCGTCCACACTACCTTTATGAGCTGTAACACTCACCACAGAGGTCTGCAGCTTCACTCCTGAAGCCAGTGAAACCACAAACCCACCAGGAGGAACAAACAACTCCAGACACACCACCTTTAAGAGCTGTAACACTCACTGTGAAGGTCTGCAGCTTCACTCCTGAAGTCAGCATAGACCACGAACCCACCAGAAGGAAGAAACTCCAAACCCATCTGAACACCTGAAGGAACAAACTCTGGACACACCATCTTTAAGAACCATAACACTCACCCGCAAGGGTCCACTGCTGCATTCTTGAAGTCAGCGAGACCAAGAACCCACTGGAAGGAACCAGTTCCAGACACAAAAGTAATGATTATTTTATGATGGAATTATAAGCACCCTGAAAGGCAGTCCAGGAGATATCTGGGGACAGGGAGACATTCTGAGAAACTTAAAATCATAACATGATTTTTGGTATCCAGTAATTATGGAATAATGGGAACCAGATTAACCATCATATCTTAAAAACCTAAAAAGCAGGCCAGGCGCGGTGGCTCACACCTATAATCCCTTTGGGAGGCTGAGGCAGGCGGATCACAAGGTCAGGAGATCAAGACCATACTAGTTAACACGGTGAAACCCCGTCTCTACTAAAAATATAAAAAATTAGCCAGGTGTGGTGGCAGGCACCTGTAGTCCCAGCTACTCAGGAGGCTGAGGCAGGAGAATGACGTGAACCCGGGAGGCGGAGCTTGCAGTGACCAGAGATCATGCCATAGCAAAAACAAAAAACAAACAAAAAAAAAATCAAAATACATAAAACAAAAGTTTCAGATATAGGTAAACAGAAAGTACCGGACACTGATCCCTGAGGAAGGAAAAACAAATAAGGTGAGCCCTATGAGTACCCCCACCTCAATGCCTAGAGGCAGTTTTCAGACTGTTCAGACTGTAGTACAGGCATGAGGATTCCAAACAGAGCTCAGTAGTCTTACTGAGTCAAGGAAACACAATTCAGAGTTAAGAGTGGCCAAGGCAACTAGAATTTATAGGACAGAGTATAGGAGAGGGAGCTTCACAAAGAACAAAAGCTCCAGAGACCTGCAGAGAGGTTCCCTGATGGTATTTAGGTAATGATCTATGCATGTATGTAAGGAAACTACTGATGCAAGGAAAATAGCTTAAATGGCCCCAATAGTCCTATACACAGCTGTTTTTGGATAAACATATAAATTGACCTTTCTGCTGTTAAAGTTCAAAACTTGTATTTGTTTTAGCCTCAGGAAAGAACCTTCAGGCTTCTCAAAAAAGTATCAAAGAACAGAAACTCACCAGATCACCATACTACATGCCTTCTTGGCCCTCCCTAATTCCTGTTTTCTTACACATTGTTACATTTCTTCCCTGCTATATAAACCCCTAATATTAGTCAATCAGGGTGATGGATTTGAGGCTGAGCTCCCATCTCCTCAACTGCAGCACCCAATTAAAGCCTTGACAATACTTGTCATCTCAGTCATTGGCTTTCTGTGCGGCAAACAGCAGGACCTGGACCAAACCCCTGGTGTTTCTACAACAGAACCACCAGGAAGAAGTAAGTGAAGCAATCACCACAGTTCACATAGACCAGGAATAGTTTAGTTTGGACAGCCAGACTGAAAAGACTTCATAACACATAAGGCACTGAGTAAGAAGGGTATGAATATAGAAGGGTACTGACTGCCTCAGAAAGGTGTTACCTCAGTAGAGAAGCCAAATTAGCATAGTCTAAGAACTGTTTTTTACCACCCTAACAAATTTTGAAGAAAGAGTTAAAAAACAAAAAACTGACTCCAAGGAACTTAACTTCATTCCAGAAAAAAATATATATATATATATATTTAAAGGAATATCAAATCAACTAGCACCCAACAACATATAACCCAAAGTGCCTGACATCCAATTAAAAATTACCAGGCATATGAAGCAGGAAAATATAACCCATAAAGAGGAGAAAAATCAATAAACATAAACAGACATCAAAATGACACAGATGGTAGAAAGAGTAAGCAAAGATAAGAAAAAAGCGGTTGGGCATGGTGGCTCACACCTGTAATCCCAGCACTTTGGGAGGCCAAGACAGGCAGATCATTTGAGGTCAGGAGTTCGAGACCAGCCTGACCAACATGGTGAAACCCTAACTCTACTAAAAATATAAAAATTAGCCAGGCATGGTGGTGTACGCCTGTAGTCCCAGCTATTCAGGAGGCTGAGGCAGGAGAATCACTTGAACCCAGGCGGTGGAGGTTGCAGTGAACTATTGCACTCTGGCCTGGGCAACAGAGCAAGACTCTGTCTCAAAAAAAAAAAAAAAACTAAGAGGAAAGCCATTAAGAAATATATTACATACGTTCAAGAAGGTAGAGGAAAACAGGAGAGTAATAATGAGAACTATAAAATGTATAAAAGACACAAACTGAGTTTCTATAAATAAATATATAGCTGAAATGAAAAATATACTAGATTGGATTAACAGTAACTTAGACATTGCTGAAGAAAAGACCAACGAAGTTGAAGATGTGGCAACAGAATTATCCAAAATTATATATATATATATAGAGCGAGAGAGAGAGAGAGAAACACTGAAAAAATGTAACAGAGGATCACTGAGCTAACAGCTTATATTAAGTGGCCTAACATACAAGAAATTGGTACCTCCAAAAAAATGAAGGGAGAAGACAGGAAAAAAGTATTTGAAACCTTAATGGTCAAAACTTCTAAATTGGCTGGGTGCAGTGCCTCACACCTGTAATCCCAGCACTTTGGGAGGCTGAGACTGCCAGATCACCCATGGTCAGGAGTTCAAGACCAGCCTAGCCTACATGGTAAAGCCCTGTCACGACTAGAAATACAAAAAAATTAGCCAGGCATGATGGTGTACACTTGTAATCCCAGCTACTAGGGAGTCTGAGGCAGGAGAATCACTTGAACCCAGGAAGCAGAGGGTGCAGTGAGCCAAGTTCATGCCACTGCACTCCAGCCTGGGTGACAGAGCAAGACTCTGTCTCAAAAAAATAAAAAACAACACAAACTTCTAAAATAAATGAAAACTATAAACCCAGAGAACACCCAAGAAGAAGAGATAAGAAGAAAATGATACCATAATCATCATAATCGAACTGCCAAAAACTAGAGATAAAAAGACATTTTTTTTTTGTATTTTTTTTTTTTTTTAGTAGAGACGGAGTTTCACCGTGTTAGCCATTTTAAAATTAGCCAAATGAAAAAGGCACATACAGGTATAGAAAAATATAGGTGGGGCTGTTGGATGCAGTGGCTCACGCCTGTAATCCCAGCACTTTGGGAGGCCAAGGTGGGTGGATGACGAGGTCAGGAGATCGAGACCATCCTGGCTAACACCGTCAAACCGCATCTCTACTAAAAATACAAAAAATTAGCTGGGCGTGGTGGCGGGCGTCTTT
The DNA here is from genome assembly GCF_001698545.2 of Rhinopithecus bieti. NCBI lineage: Eukaryota > Metazoa > Chordata > Mammalia > Primates > Cercopithecidae > Rhinopithecus > Rhinopithecus bieti. Next base: position 3,209,488 of record NW_016803361.1, read on the forward strand.
AGTCCCAGCTACTCAGGAGGTTGAGGCAGAAGAATAGCGTGAACCTGGGAGGCAGAGCTTGCAGTAAGCTGAGATTGCACCACTGCTCTCCAGCCTGGGCAACAGAATGAGACTCTGTCTCCAAAAAAAAAGAAAAAAAAAAGAAAAAGAGAAAGAGAAAGAGAAAGAAGGGAGGCGAGGGAGGGAAAGGGAGAGGGAGGCGAGGAGAGAGGAGAGGAGGGGAGGGGAGGGAGGAAGGAGGAAGGGAAGCGAAGGGAACGGAAAGGAAGGAAGGAAGGAAGGAAGGAAGGAAGGAAGGGAAGAAGGAGGAAGGAAGGAAGGAAGAAGGAAAAGAAAAAGAAAAGAAAATAGAGGTGGGCCAGGGAGGAATGATGGCGGATATTTTGTCAGAAACAATACAAGCAAGAGAAGACAGATCAATAGAGATTATCTACATGAAATGCAAAGAGGAAAAAAGAGTGAAACAAACTGAATAGAGAATTCAAGAGCAGAGAAACTTGGTATATGCATAATTGGAATCCTAAAAGGCAAAGAGAGAAAGAAAGGGGCCAAACAAATAATGGCTGAGAATTTTCCAAAATTAGTGATAGACAATAAACCATGGCCAGATCCAATAAACTCTGATAACACTAAGCAGGATAAATAACCACACACACACACACACACACACACACACACACACGCATGCACCCTAGGCATATCATAATTAAACTTCTAAAAACCAAAGACAGAAAATCTTGAAAGTACCAATATCCAAAGGAAAAAGATACACTGCCTACAAAGGAACAAGAACAAGAATTACAGGCTGGGTGTGGTGGCTCACACCTGTAATTCCAGCACTTTGGGAGGCCGAGGCAGACAGATCACAAGGTCAGGAGTTCGAGACCAGCCTGGCCAATATGGTGAAACCCCATCTCTACTAAAAATACAAAACTTAGCCAGGCATGGTGTCAGGTGCCTGTAGTCCCAGCTACTCGGGAGGCTGAGGCAGAAGAATCATCTGAACCCAAGAGGCAGAGGTTGCAGTGAGCCAAGATCATACCACTGTACTCCAGCCTGGGTGATAGAGTGAGACTCTGTCTCAAAAAAAACAAGAATTACAGCAGACTTCTCGTCAGAAACTATGGAAGAAAATGAACGGACATCTTCAAAGTGCTGAAAGAAAAAAAATGTTAACTCAAATTCCATACTATGCAAAAAATCCTTCAAAAATGAAGAAAAAAACCTTAAATTCCTGGAGGCATGCTTACTCTAAGAAATATTAAAGAAAAGGTCTTCAGACAGAAGGAATATATGTCAAAAACTTCTTTTTTGAGACAGGATCTCATTTTGTTACCCAGGCTGGAGTGCAGTGGCACAGTCACGGCTCATTGCAGCCTCAGCCTCCCTGGCTCAAGCTATCCTCCCACTTCGGTCTCCCTAGTAGCTGGAACTATAAGCACACACTCACATGCCCAGCTAGTTTTTTGTATTTTTTGTAGAGATGGAGTTTTGTCACGCTGCCCAGGTTGGTCTCGAACTCCTGGACTCAAGCAATCCCCAAACCTCAGCCTCCTAAAGTGCTGAGATTATAGGTGTGAGCTACCCCACCCAGCCTCAAAATCTTGAATAAAAAAGAAAATTGAATAATATCAGAAAAGAAATAAAAGAAGATAAAATCAAAATCCCTTTTTTTCTTATTGTTAATCATCCTAAGGCATAACAATGTTTCAAGCAAAGATGGGAACAAAAAATTTCACGTATAGAATATGTTTGAGTGAAATTATGACATCAACAAGAGGTAAGACAGAGAAGTGTACTTATACTTTGCATGAAGCAGTATAATTTTTGACAGAAGATTCTGATTATTTTAAAATGTATTTTATAAACCCTAGGACATAAAAAGCACAAATTACTTTTTTAATTATGAATTGGACTTCATCAAAATTTAAAACTTTTACTCTTCAAAAGACACTTTAAGAAAATGAAAAGGCAAACCAGATACAAGGAAAAATATTTACAAAACAAATATATGACAAAAGACTTGTATTCAGAATATATAAAAAACACTTACAATTCAATAATAGGACCAACAACTCAATTTAAAGATAAAGAAAGGATGTGAACAGGAATTTCGCCAAAGTATACAAATGCCAAAGAAGCACATAAAACAATGCTCATTATCATTAGTCATTAGGGAAATGCAAATGAAAACATAGTAAGATACTACTGAATACTCACTAGAACTGCTAAAATTAAAAAGACTGACTATAATAAGCTTTGATAAGGATGTGGAACAACTTTAACATTCACACATTGCTGGTGGAAATGCAAAATGGTCCAACCACTTGGGGAAAAAGTCTGGCAATTTCTTAAAAAGTTAAATATATACCTACTACACAATCCACCAAAACTACTCCCAGGTATTTGCTCCAAAGAGATAGAAACACATGTCCATGTAAAGATATAAATCTTCATAGTAGTTTTATTCCTAATACCCAAAACTGGAAACAACTTAAATTTTCATCAAGTGGTAAATGGATAAGCAAACTGTATAGTAAGCAAATTCATATCCATGGTTTCTGCAGGGCCAACTACAGGCCATGAGCATCCATGGATTTTGATATCTGCGATGGGTCCTCCAATCCCCTATAGATATTGAGGGATGAGCGTACATACACATTCAACGTAATACTACTTACAACAAAAAGGAACAAACTATTGATACATGCAACAACATCGATGAATCCCCAAAATATTACACTAAGGAAAAGTAGCCCAACTATAATGACAGAAAGCAGATCAGTAGTTCCTAGGGGTAGAGGGTTGACTGTAAAGGGGCAAGAAGAAACTTTTTGAGGAATAGAAATGTTCTAAGAGTATGGTAGTAGCTAATGAATGAACATATTTATCAAAACTCACCAAACTGTATAATTAAAAATTGGCAAATTTTACCTTAATAATGTTGACCAATTAAAAGGAGATAAGGAAGAGGAGGAGAAGGAACAGGAATTATTTAAAAATCATTTGCAAAGGTTATCTCTTGTTTTACCCATTCACAGGGTAATTCCTCGTCTAAATCTAATTGAGATATCTACTAAATATACTGGAAACAACAACAAGTCATATAATATTTTGGAAAACAGCATGGTTATCATCTCCTAGTTCTTTAGAACTCCAGAGAAGAGGAGGCTTAATCTTAAAGCCACTGTAATAAGAGAATGTTTGGGAGTAAAGGTAGGACTCAAATAGGACTTGGAATGCAGGATAAATGTGAGATAGAAAAAGAGCTTTTGGACAAGTGAAATAATTTGTTTAAATATTTTTAGAATATCGAAATGGAAATTCATTTACAGAGATGAGAAGCTATCCTTGGAAAAAGTCCCTGAGTTCCTCATGGACTAGTCTGTGTGCTCATGACTTCTCAGTCCTGAGGAAAATTGGAAATTCTACACTCCCTTCTCTGCAGGAGTCCTGTTCCTCCACATGACTTTTTCCTCTTTTAACACAAGAGACATCTAATTAACTTTTGTGCCACATGCAGCTGGCACCAAGGCAAACCAAACTGTGGAGTGGCTGACCCAGAATTACTGATGAATGTTGAAAATAAACACGCTTTCAGCCAAAATGGAATCTTCTTTTCTAAGTAAATAGAGAACTCTTAAAATTAATTAACTCATCTGGACAAACTGTCCATCCAATGCAAGTTTTTCAGTAATGAATATCAGACCACAGATCTTTCTGCAGCTGAGCTTGTTTATCATACAAGGAGGTTGCTTCTGCATGTCTCATGGATAACTTCATGATTTCTATTTTCACTGGTTTCTGGCTTCTTGTATTTATATAAACAGGCCAAGAAAGCAAAACAACATGAGAGTAAGTTTAAATGGAAGATACCACATTTCCCCCAAAGGCAGAAACACCTAACTTTCTCTCCTTTTCCACATACCAGAGTAGACAATTAAGGAGAAAAAGACCCTGACCTTGGGAGGAGAGGAGAGGGTCTCAATAAAAAGCATGAACTTACTTAAGTGGTTCTGTCATTGTGCTGAAATTCTAATAAAGTGCTCTCTACTGCAAAGTTTGTGTATGTGGGAGCCATGCACAAAATAACACCAGAACCACATGAAAACTGTAGCTTAACCCTAAATTAAGAAGTTCCAAAGTTGATGTCCCTAAAGAATGCATTTGGCTGCAGGGTACAGATAACCAATGCCATACCTAGCAAGAATTTTTCTGTTGTTTTGTTTGCCTGTTTGTTTGTTTCTATTCATGTAGAATATAATCTTCTGAATGGGCTCTGACTGTGGGTCTAAAGGGAACAGTGCATCTCTTATGAGTCCATTTTGAGACAGAAGTAAACCCTTGAAAGTTTCTAAAATGTCTTCCCTTCCTTTGAATAAATTGACCACAGTGTCTGATACCAAGTTCTTGCTGTTCTTTAGTCAGAGAGGTCCCAAGGGCTGCTTTGGGAGCAGAGACAGGGCCTCCAACCCTCTGCGAACTAGCCTACGTGGATATTTCTGTCACTCTACATGAATCTCCTCCACTGTCTTCCTCTCGATGGGGTTTTTCTAACATCTTTCAGTACTGAGTCCTTCCAGTCACAGATCACTTTATGGGGCAACCATGTAGTGACTTATCTAAATGAACAGAATAACTACCATTTGTTAAGTACCTACTAAGGATTGGGCCCTGTGCTAATACTTTACATGTATAATATGATGTTGTTTCACAACAACACAAAGTGGTAATACAGAGTATTAATTAAGAGTTCAAATTCTAGAGTCAGACTACTTGGTTTAGATGTCTTTACTTCATCTCTTATAAGCTGAGTGACCTTGCAGAAGTTACATAGTCTCTTTGTTCCTTAGTTTCTACATCTATCTGTAATACAGAAATAATGAATCTGTTACATAGAATTTCTGTAAAGATTAAAGTACTCAATAAGTATTAGCTATTTATTATTTCTGCCTTACAGATTAAAAAACAGAAAAAAGAAAAAAAAAAAAACTAAGGCCTAGCAATATTAACTGACTTGTCCAAGATCACACAGTTAGAGTTCAAATATATGTCTGTCTGACTCTAAATTCAGTGTCCTTAACTGCTATAACACTTTGACTTCCCAAAATATTCTCAGGCCCAGACTTTCTCAAAGCATGTTCTGTGGAAAATGGAGAGGAGGAGGCAGAGCAAGATAGCCAGATAGAAGCCTCCAGCAACTGTGTTCACCCTCCCACCACCCCTCCCCGGGCAGGAACACCAAACTGAACAACTATCCATATAAAAAAAGCACCTTTATAAAAATAAAAAAATCAGCTTTGGTACCAGCTCAGCCACAGTGGAACAGAGCACAGGGCAGGCTCCTGGGGTCCCCAGCTCTAGGCCTTGGCTCCTGGATGGCATGTCTGGACCTGCCCTTGGTCAGAGGGAGCCCACAGCCCTGAAGGGAGAGACTCAGGACTGGCGGCATTCAACACAAGCTGACTGAAGAGTCCTTGGGCCTTGAGTGAATATTGGCAGTAGCCAGGCAGTACTCACAGCAGGTCTAGGGTGGTGGTGGCCACAGGGAGAGACTCCTCTACTTGAAGAAAGGGGAGAGAAGAAGGGGAAGGACTTTGTCTTGAGGTTTGGGTGCCAGCTCAGCCGCAGTGGACTAGAGTACCAGGTAAACTCCTAAGGTTCCCAGCTCCAGGCCCTGGCTCCCAGACAACATCTCTGGACCTGCCTAGGGCTGTGGGGGAGTTCGCCACCCTGAATGGAAGGAAGGACACAAGCCTGGCTGGCTTCACCACTGCTGACTGTAGACCACTTAGGTGGCAGCCAGGCAGTTACGACCATGAACTGTCGGCAAGACCCAATGCTCTGCTGGTTTCAGGTCTGACTTAGTGCAGTTCCAGGGGTGGTGAACACAAGGGTGTTTAAGTCACTTCTCCCCTATCTCAAGGCAGCTCAGCACAGAGAGACAGAGACTCTGTTTCCATTTGTTTATAGCAAAGTAAGGGAAGAAAACAAGAGTCTCTGCCTAATCCAGTGAACTTTCCTGGATCTTACCCAAGACTCCCAAGACAGTACCTCTATGACACTGCAAGAGCCATACTGTTACTTGGCTTGGGGTGCCCTTCATGCAGATATGGCTGCAGTGACCAAAGACTTAGATCACAACACCCAAATCCCTTTGAATACATGGAAAGCATTCCCAAGAAGAATGGGTACAAAAATACTGTGAAGACTACAATAAATATCTAACTCATCAATGCCCAGACACCAACGAACATCCACAACCATCAAGAACATCCAGGAAAATATGACCTCACCAAAAGAACTAAATAGGCCACCAGAGACCAATCCTGGAGAGGCAGAGAAATATGACCTTTCCGACAGAAAATTCAGAATAGCTGTTCTAAGGAAGTTCCAAGAAATTCAAGATGACTTAAAGAAGGAATTCAGAATCCTATCAGATACATTTAACAAAGAAACTGAAATAATTAAAAAGTATCAGAAAATCTGGAGATGAAAAATGCATCAATGTCCTTTAATTGTAGAATTAATCAGAAGAAATAATTAGTAAGCTTGAAGATGGGGTATTTGAACATACATAGAGGAGACAAAAGAAAAAAGAATTTTTAAAAATGAAACATACCTATAAGACCAAGAATATAGTCTCAAAAGGACAAATCTAAAAGCTATTGGTGTTAAAGAAGAGGTAGAAAGAAAGAATGAAGTAGAAAGTTTATTCAAAGGGATAATATCAGAGAACGTCCCAAACCTAGAGAAATAAATCAGTGTTCAAGTACAAGAAGGTTATAGAACACCAAATACATCTAATACAAAGAAGAGTATCTCAAGACATTTAATAATCAAACTTCAAAAGCTCAAGGTTAGAGAAAGGATCCTCTCTAAATTGGAAAAGAAACAGTCAAATTATCCATGTTTGCACATGATATAATCTTTTATTTGGAAAAAAAAGACTCCATTAAAAAAACTATTAGAACTGATAAACTGAGCAAAGTTGCAGGATATGAAATTAACATACAAAAATCAATAGCATTTATATATGCCAACAACAAACAATCTGAAAAAGAAATCAAGAAAGTAATCCCATTTACAGTAGCAAGAAATAAAATAAAACACCCAGAAATAAACTTAACAAAAGAAGTAAACAATCTCTACAATGAAAACTATAAAACATTGATGAAAGGAATTGAAGAGGACACCATAAAAATGGAAAGTTATTCCATGTTCATGCATTGGAAGAATCAATATTGTTAAAATGTCCATTCTACCCATAGCAATCTACAGATTCAATTCAATCCCTATCAAAATATCAATGACATTCTTCATCAAAATAGAAAAAACAATCTTAAAATTTATATGGAACCACAAAAGACAAAGAATGCCAAAACTATCCTTAGCAAACATAGCAAAACTGGAGGAATCACATTACCCGACTTCATATTATACTGCAGAGGTATAATAACCAAAACAGCAGGGTAGTGACATAAAAACAGACACGTAGATCAATGGACACAATAGAGAACCCAGAAATAAATACATAACTCTACAGTGAACTCATTTTCAACAAAGGTACAAAGAACATACACTGGGGAAAGGACAGTCTCTTCAATAAATGGTGCGGGGAAAACTGCATATCCATATGTAGAAGAATAAAACTAGGCCCCTATCTCTTACTGTATGCAAAAATCAAATCAAAATGGATTAAAAACTTAAATCTAAGACTTCAAACTATGAAACTACTAAAAGGAAACATTGGAGAAAATCTCTAGGACATTGGTCTCGGCAAAAAATTCTTGAGTAATACCGCACAAACACAGGTAACCAAAGTGAAAATGAATACACTGGTTCACATCAAGTTAAAAAGCTTCTGCACAGCAAAGGAATCAGCCAACAAAGTGAAGAGACAACCCACAGAATGGTAGAAAACATTTGCAAACTACGCATCTGATAAGGGATTAATAACCAGAATACATAAGGAGCTCAAACAAACTCTATAGGAAGAAAAACTCTAATAATCTGATCCAAAAAATGGGCAAAAGATTTCAACAGACGTTTCTCAAAATAAGACATACAAATGGCAAACAGGCATGTGAAAAGGTGCTCAACATCGCTGATCATCAGAAACATGCAAATCAAAACTACAATGAGATATTACCTCACCCCAGTTAAAATGGCTTACATCCAAAAGACAGGCAATAACAAATGCTGGCAAGGATGTGCAGAAAAGGAAATCCTTGTACATTGCTGGTGCAAATGTAAATTAGTACAACCACTATAGAGAACAGTTTAGAAGTTCCTCAAAAAAACTGAAAATTGAGCTACGATATTATCCAGCAATCCTACTACTGGGTATATACCTCCCAAAAAAGCAAATCAGTATGTCAAAGAGGTATCTCCACTCCTGTGTTTGTTGCAGCACTGTTTACAATAGCTAAGATTTGGAATCAACCTAAGTATCCATCAAAGGTGAGTGAATAAAGAAAATGTGATACATATACACAATGGAGTACTATTCAGCCATAAAAAGGAATGAGATTCAGTCATTTGCAACACCATGGATGGAACTAGAAATCATTATGTTAAGTGAAATAAGCCAGGCACAGATAGACAAACATTGCATGTTCTCACTTATTTGTGGGATCTAAAAAATCAAAACAATTAAACTCATGGACATAGTAAAAGGATTGTTAAGGGAGGCTCAGAAGGGTCATGGGGGTTGGCGGGGAGGTGAAGATGGTTAATGGGTACAAAAAAATAGAAAGAATGAACAAGACCTACTGTTTGCTAGCACAACAGAGTGACTACAGTAAATAATAAATTGTACATTTTAAAATAACTATTAAGAGTGTATGTGGATTGTTTGTAATTCAACGGATAAATGCTTGAGGGGATGGATACCCCATTCTCCATTATGTGCTTATTTCACATTGCATGCTTGTATCAAAACATTTCATGTACCCCATAATATATACACCGACTATGTACACAAAATTAAAATAAAATAAATAAAAGAAAACAAAATAAATAATACTGCTAAGAATGAGTATCCACCTGATAGTTTTTTGAAGATTAAATGACACATACATGCAAAGTACTTAGCAAATAGTAAAATATCATGTAAATGTAATATAGAAATACTAATATAAAACATGAGTCTGATGAAAGTAAACAAGACAGAGAGGATATATCCTTTTCATAAACTCAGTAACACCTGAGCATAACATTACTGAACTGTAAACTTAAAAATGGTTACAATGGGCCAGGCACAGTGGCTCACACCCGTGATCCCATCACTTCAGGAAGTCAAGGCGGGTGGATCACCTGAGGTCAGGAGTTCGAGACCAGCCTGGCCAACCACAGCCAACATGGTGAAACCCCATCTCTACTAAAAATACAAAAATTAGCCGGGCACCATGGTACATGCCTGTAATCCCAGCCACTCGGGAGGCTGAGGCAGGAGAATTGTTTGAACCCAGGAGGCAGAGGTTGCAGTGAGCCAAGATCGTGCCATTGCACTCCAGCCTGGGCAACAGAGCAAGACTCCATCTCAAAAAAAAAAAAAAAAAGTGAATTTTTTCCAAGGCCACAGTAATTTATTACCAGCTAGTAAGATAAATTTATTGAGGAATAAAAAACAATCAAAAACAGCAAAGACCTGCTTTCAAATCTTACTAATTATGTCATTTCACACAACCCACACGTTTCTGAATCTCAGATACCTCATCTTTAAAATGTGAGTAATAATAATTTTTTCTCAGGGTTTAATAAATATTTAAATGAAACAAACTATATTAAACATTTAGCACAGTGTCTGGTACACAGTTAATGTTCAAAAATAACAGTTTCCAGCATTTAGTTTGAAGGTGCTTACTCTCTTCATAATAAATCTATGAATAAATCAAAAGCATTAACTATGGTTCTCCAACATTTTTAAAGCACAGGGTATGGGAGAAATAAAAGACATGGACTCCACTTTTATAGAGCTTACAATTGAGTTATGATACCAAAAATAATGACAGATGGCATCATTTTATTGAAATGGCAAATCGCTACTCATGACCTAACTATAGGTAAGATTCATAGTACAACACTTTAAAACCTTAATATGTACATATAATAAAATTTAGGGTTTATAATATGAAGGTTATGATGGAAATTTTTTATATTAATGTGGTAATAACACTTAACATGAGATCTACCCTCAATTTTTACAAACAACTGTTGTTAACTAAGGTCACAAAATTCTACAGCTGATTTTAATGAATTAATTAATCATCTGGCATATGTGAAACTTTATACCCACTGGATAATAATTTCCCATTTTCCCCCTCTCCCAGTACCTGGAAACCACCATTCTACTCTTTGTTTCTATTAGTTTGACTATTTTAGATACTTCATATAAGCAAAATCATGCAATACTTGTCCTTCTGTGACTAGTTTATTTCACTTAGCATAATGTGCTCCAGGTTCATCCATGTTGTCACACATGTCAAAATTGCTTTCTTTTAAAGGCTGAATAATATTCCATTGTCTATATATACCACATTTTTTATTCATTAATCCATCAATGGACATTTAGGCTGTTTCCACATCTTGACTATTGTGAATATTGTTGCAAGGAAGATGGGAGTGCAAATATCTCTTTGAGATTTTAATTTCAATTCTCTTGGATTAAGAGGATTTCTGGATCATAGAGAATTTTAATTTTTTGAGGAACTTCCATACTGTTTTACATAGTGGCTGCACCATTTTACATTTCCATTGATAGTATAAAAGGGTTCCAGTTTCTCCACATTCTCGCCAACAGCTATCATTTTTTTAAATAATAGCTATCCTAACAGGCATGAAGTGATATCTCACTGTGGTTTAATTTGCATTTCCCTGATGATTAGTGATACTGAGCATATTTTCATACACTTGTTGGTCATCTGTATGTCTTCTTTGGAGAAATATCTATTCAAGTCCTTTGTCCTTTTAAAAATCAGGTTACTTGGGTTTTTGCCATTGATTTGAAAAAAAAATCATTGTATATTTTGGATATTAATCCCTTTATATAAATATGGTTTGCAACTATTTTCTCCCATTCCATAAGTTGTCTTTTCATTATGTTAACTGTTTCCTTTGCTGTGCAGAAACTTTTTAGTTTGATGTATTTCCACTTGTCTATTTTTGCTTTTGTTGCCTGTGCTTTGGGTGTAAGAACCAAGAAATCATTGCCAAAACTGATGTAATGAAGCTCTTCCCCTATATTTTCTTTCTTCTAGGAGTTATACAGTTTCAGGTATTACATTTAAGTCTTTAGTCCATTTTGGCTTGATTTTTGTGTATGGTGTAAAATAAGGGTCCAATTTCATTCTTTTGCATGCAGATATCCAGTTTTCCCAACATCACTTGTTGAACGGACTGTCATTTTCCAATTGTATATTCATGGCACCCTTGTCAAAGATTATTTGACCATATATGCATTGTCTTATTTCTGGGCTCTCAATTATGTTCCTTTGGTCTATATGTCTGTTTTTATGCCCTTACTAAACTGTTTTAATTACTGTAGCTCTGTAATCTATTTTGAAATAAGGACATCTAATGCCTCCAGCTTTGTTCTTTCTCAAGAATGAACAAATTGGCATTTCAAGGTCTTTTGTGATTCCAAATGAATTTTTTTGAGTTGTTTTCTCTGTTTCTGTTAAGGAAAAAAAAAAACGGACATTGAGATTTTGATAGGGATTGCATTGAATCTGTAGATTTCTTTTGGTAGTATGGGCACTTTAAAAATATTAATTCTTCTAACCCATGAACATGGAATGTCCTTCCATTTATGTGTGTCTTCAACTCTTTCATCAATGTTTTGTAGTTTTCAGCATAGCAGTCTTTCATGTCCTTAAGTTTATTCCTAAATATTTTACCCTCTTTGATGCTATTGTAAATGGAATTGTTTTATTTACTTCTCAGATAGCTCAATGTTAGTGTAAAGAAATGCAACTGATTTTTGTATGCTGATTTTGTATCTACAACTTTATTGAATTCATTTATTAATTCAAAATGGTAAATTTTATATTATGTGTTTTTTTACCACCAAAAAAAATTATCTGGGCAGATAGTGACCCATTACTATTAGTAACTGCCTGGCTGAAATATATTCTGTATGTAGCAAAGCTATAGGCACCTGGAAACATGACATCAAACATTTTATAAGTAACTCTTTGTCCCTATAACCAGATTTCTCTTTAGGAAGTACAATAATATTAGGATGCAAGTTTTTATAGCTCTCAAACTGATGCTGAAGAGGTGCCTGGAAGTGTTTTAGCAGATATAGTAGAGATTTGGGGTCAAGTGATCTGAGTTCCTGTCTTAGCTCTGACACTTATTAGCAGTACAACCTTCAACAACTTATTTAACATCTTTCAGCTTAAACTTCCTCATTTGTGCAATAATAAAAATGGTACCTACCTTATAAGATGGTTATGATAATTAAACAAAATGGTAGATATAATATGAATACAATGTCTGGTTCATATTAAACATTTTAATAAGTATCATCAGTAATAAAATAATGATTACAATGAAGATGATGACAAGTAACTGGGCCATTCACTCACCTAGTCCTTATTTATAAGCAAGAACATATAATTGTAAGAAAACAGGGTAGGTTTAGGAGCACATTATTAGCTACAGAAAGATTTTTCCCTCTATATTAACTAGATTCATATGTATGTCACACTGGTATGTCATATTTAGCTGTATAAGAAGGTATCTCACATACAAAAGTACTTCCTGCCCACGTACTAATACTTGGAAACCATTTTTTAACCCATCCTCAACTACCAAATTGTCTGCTGCATTTTGGCTTTTAGGAGAAGACTCAGGCAAAAAGAAAAAATAAGTAAAAGCAGAAAAATGAATTGTTATCAGTTGATTTGACAGAGCCAAAAATCTAATCTGCACTATTTGAAAATTAAGTTTGACTCATGTCCATGTTATTAACTCTTCAGTTTATAAGCATTATTTGATCCCAGTAAATTTTCTAAGAAAATACAAATGTCTCCCTTTCATATTGCAACTTAAATACAAATAATTACAAAGGATATTATCCATATAAAATCAATTACCATATCCTGTCAATTTTTCCTTTGTAATGAGTCCCTAACTATCCCTTTCTTTTCCACTGCTGTTTCACTAATGTAATCATGCTCATCTCACTCCTGAATATCTTCACTAGCCTCTTTGGTCCTTCTAAGCTAGGCAACCTCACCACTATTCTATTTTGTCCTGTGAGGAGCCATGAGATAAATCTTCCTAAAATATCACACGTAATTTTCTTAGTCACAATCCTTTCTTGACTCCCGATTGTTTAAAGAAAAATCAAATCCCCTCATCTTAATTCTAAAGTTAAGTCTCAGATTGTCTTCCACAATCTGATCCCAACCCCCACAACTTCATTTTTCTTATTTTTTTATTAATATACTTTATGTTCTAGAGTACATGTGTACAACGTGCAGGTTTGTTACATATGTATACATGTGCCATCTTGGTGTGCTGCACCCATTAACTTGTCATTTACATTAGATATATCTCCTAATGCTATCCCTCACCCCTCCCCCCATCCCATAACAGGTCCCGGTGTATGATGTTCCCCTTCCTGTGTCCAAATGTTCTCATTGTTCAATTCCCACCTATGAGTGAGAACATGCAGTGTTTGGTTTTCTGTTCTTGCAATAGTTTGCTGAGAATGATGGTTTCCAGCTGCATCCATGTCCCCACAAAGGACGTAAACTCGTCCTTTTTTATGGCTGCATAGTATTCCATGATGTATATGTGCCACATTTTCTTAATCCAGTCTGTCATTCAGGGAAATTTGGGTTGGTTCCAAGTCTTGGCTATTGTGAATAGTGCCACAATAAACATACATGTGCATGTGTTTTCACAGCAGCATGATTTATAATCCTTTGAGTATATACCCAGTAATAGGGTGGCTGGGTCAAATGGTATTTCTAGTTCTAGATCCTTGAGGAATTGCCACACTGTCTTCCACAATGGTTGAACTAGCTTGCAGTCCCACCAACAGTGTAAAAGTGTTCCTATTTCTCCACATCCTCTCTAGTACCTGTTGTTTCCTGACATTTTAATGATTGCCATTCTAACTGGTGTGAGATGGTATCTCATTGTGGTTTTGATTTGCATTTCTCTGATGGCGAGTGATGATGAGCATTTTTTCATGTGTCTGTTGGCTGTATGAATGTCTTCTTTTGAGAAGTGTCTGTTCATATCCTTTGCCCAC
>NW_016803361.1:3227415-3286215 GCF_001698545.2 Rhinopithecus bieti
CTTTTCTGCACTGCTTTTTCCCCATCTTTGTGGTTTTATCTACCTTTGGTCTTTGATGATGGTGATGTACAGATGGGGTTTTGGTGTGGATATCCTTTCTATTTGTTAGTTTTCCTTCTAACAGTCAGGACCCTCAGCTGCAGGTCTGTTGGAGTTTGCTCGAGGTCCACTCCAGACCCTGTCTGCCTGGGTATCAGCAACAGAGGCTGCAGAATAGTGAATATTGCTGAACAGCAAATGTTGCTGTCTGATTGTTCCTCTGGAAGCTTCATCTCAGAGGGGTACCTGGCCGTGTAAGGTGTGAGGTGTCAGTCTGCCCCTAGTTGGGGATGTCTCCCAGTTAGGCTACTTGGGGGTCAGGGACCCACTTGAGCAGGCAGTCTGTTCGTTCTCAGATCTCAAACTCTGTGCTGGGAGAACCACTACTGTCTTCAAAGCTGTCATACAGGGACGTTTAAATCTGCAGAGGTTTCTGCTGCCTTATGTTTGGCTATGCCCTGTCCCCAGAGGTGGAGTCTACAGAGGCAGGCAGGCCTCCTTGAGCTGCGGTGGGCTCCACCCAGTTCGAGCTTCCCAGCAGCTTTGTTTACCTACTCAAACCTCAGCAATGGCGGGCGCCCCTCCCCCAGCCTCACTGCCACCTTGCAGTTAGATCTCAGACTGCTGTGCTAGCAATGAGGGAGGCTCCGTAGGCATGGGACCCTCTGAGCCATGCGCGGGATATAGTCTCCTGGTGCACTATTTGCTAATACCCTTGGTAAAGCACAGTGTTAGGGTGGGAGTGACCCGATTTTCCAGGTGTTATGTGTCATGGTTTCCCTTGGCTAGGAAAGGGAATTCGTTTCCCCCTTGTACTTCAACTTCCAAACGTTAGGCACTTTGTGAAACACAAACAAGAGTATTCCTTCCTTTCCAAATACTCCTGATTATGACTAAAAACCTCAGAAAAGGGATCAAAGGTTAATATGCATAAAACAAAAACTCATTATATATCCCTTCATTTCCAAGAAAACTTTATTTCTCAGCCTAGATTCCTAGTTTTTTTCCAGAGCCCTTCCAACTCCCAAGAAACCAAAATTGCCAGAAGATGAGCATGATGCCATACTCCATGGTGGTAACTCATTAGCCCACCACAATATCATCAGCGTCTCACAATGCTCACTTCCATACCCTAACCACAGCCCTCTCCTATTCTAGTAAATAAAATGAGATCACTGGAAGAGCAAGCCAGGTGCTGGAAGTAACAAAGTAAATCCACTGCCAGGCCAGAATACATTCTATACCCTCCTCACACCCGATATATAGATAGATATCGTAGATATAGATACAGATACAGATGATATAGATATAGACAGATATAGAGATAGAGATATAGAGATATCAGTTATGTTCAGTGATTTTTAAAACACCATGATATACTCAAGAGCAGAGATACCAGGAACAGATGACGAAATGTAGAGCAAATCCTCAATCATCATTATTTTATACTAAGAGGATCATTGGCTCCCATTTGGCTTTTAAATGTTATAAGGGTATTCAATATAAGCATGCAAGTATTTCTGATCAACCATATGTATTCATCACTAAACTAAAATGATGATACTCTTAAATGGAGCAAGAGTAACCATGTATTGTTGAAAACGACAGATTTTAGAATCATTAGCACTAATTCCCAAATCCTAGTTGTAAAGCTGAGACAAGTTATTTAATCCCTGCTGAACCTCAGTTTCCTCATCTTTAAAATGGCAGTATTTTATCACATGTACCCCTAAAATATATACATCTATTATGTATCAATTTTAAAATGAATTAAATGGTGGTATTTGGAAACCTGCTTAGTAGGGTAGTTGTGAGGGTTAAATGAGATAAAATATAAGGCAGAGTCCCAGCCAGATGTCAGCAAGATGGTAGAATAAGACTTTCCAGCACTCATCACCCCTATAGACACATCCATTTGAACAACTAACCACACACAAACGAACCTTCACAATAGCTAAGAAAACTAGGTGACAGATTACAGCACCTGGGTATAGCACAAAAAATAAGAAAAGACATACTAAAGAGAGTAAGAGGGACAGTTTTACCCATGTCATCCCTCCTCCAACTCTAGGCAGCACATCATGGAGAGAGAAGGAAAGAGAAGGGAAGTGAGCCATCAGACTTTCCCTTGGACCCTGAAACTGGGTCCTCCTCAGTACAGTCCAGTGCTGGACAGGCCCCCATGGCCCCAGAATGAGCCTCCAAACCTTCCCTAATGCCAAGCCAGATCCTGCAGCACCAGCTCTCGGCCTACCTAGCAGATTCAGTCTCCAGGCCCATCCCACCACAAGGATGACCCCAGCGGTCCCAGGCTTCACACTGGCCTCAGCACTAGCTTGGCCCAACAACCCCAGCAACAAGCCAGCCCCTAGAGACTCAGACTACAGGCTAGCCCCCAGGGCCAGGATAGCCCCAGTGACATCAGATCCTAGACAATCCCCCAGCTCCAAGATAGCTCCCTGCCTCATAGTCATGAGCCAGCATCCTCAAACCCAGTCTGTATGCAGGCTCCTACAACAACAGGCTCCAGGCCCACCAAACACCTGGCCAGTTCCTGTGGTCTCAGATTCCAATCCTACTCCAGGTTTCAGACCATCCAAGCCAGGTCAGCAACCCTGGCCTCATGTACCAGGCCAACAGCTGTGGACACAGGATCCAGGAGCCTGTCCACAGGCCTGCCCAATGCCAGGCCAATCCCTGCAGCCCCATACTCCAGCAGACCCATAATCCAGTACTGCTCAGTCAGACCCAGGATCCAGGCCCATCCCAACAGATCCCCACTCTAGACTGGCCCCCACAGACGCAGGCTTCAGGAGCTCCCTGTGGGCCCAGGTTCCAGGCCCAAGACTGAAACCAGTCCTCGAAAACCTACCATCCAGGCCAGCATCCACATGCTGAACAAACCCCCAGGCTGGCTCCAGTGGACCCAGTCTCCAGGGAAGTTCTCGTGGCCCCAGCCTCCAAGGCAAGCACCCATAGCTCCAGGACCAGGTTAGCACCCATAATCTCAGGCTCCAGGATCTCAGTTACCACAAACCCAGAACCCAGGCCTGTTCCACCAGGCCCAAAGGTCCAGGCTCACTCCAGCAGACCCTGGGGACAGATATGACCCCACAGGCCAAGATTCCAGGACCACCCCTAGAAACTCAGGCTATAGGCCAGCACTTACAGACACAGATTCCAGGCCTGTCCCAGTGGATCTTATAGACAGACTCCAGGGACTCAAGGGACAGACTCCAGGCCTGTCCCAGTGGATCCAGGAGCCAGGTACATCCCAGCACATTGTCAGCCCCTTACAATCCAGGTAAAGGCCCACACCAGTGCCAGGTCTCCTACATTGGACCCAGACTTTAGGCTGACGCCCATTCATACAGGCCCCAGGCATGCCTTCAAAAACCTAGGCTCCAGACCCAATCCCACAAACCCAAACAACAGACCCACCCCAGTAGATCCAGGTTCCAGGTCCAACCCCATGTAACCAGGTCCTAGGCCCACACACCTGCTGACTCAGGAACCAGGCCAGCCTGTCTGATGACTCCAGCAGCAAGTCTATCCATGGACATGCCAGATAACCTTCCCTGAATCTCTGGACTGTCTCACTGCTTAAGAGCTTTCCTAGACAAAACCAGTCTGCAAAAATTCAAATAAGTCCCTACTTCACAAAATGCACAGACATCAATGTAAGGTAATAGGAAACATGAAAAACCTAGGAAACATTAACACCACTGAAAGAATACAATAATCTCCCAATAGCTGACTCCAAAGAAATGGAGATGTATAAACTGCCTGATAAATAATTTGAAGTAATTATTTTAAGGAAGCTCAACAAACCTCAAGAAAATACAGTAGGCCTGTAACTATCACCATGTAAACTCCATGGGTTCAACTATATGCAGATTTTTTGAACAAATATATGGAAATTTTTTGGAGATTGGCAACAATTTGAAAAAAAAGTTGCAGATGAACTGCATAGCATAGAAATATTGAAAAAAAAGAAGTATGGCATGAATTCATAAAATATATGTAGATAGTAGTCTATGTTATTTACTGCCATAAAATATATGCAAACCTTTATGTGTTATGTTTATCAAAACTTTGCAGCCATAAAAAAGAATGAAATGTCCTTCACAAAAATATGTATAGAGCTGAGGCCATTATCCTAAGTGAACTAACTCAGAAACAGAAAATCAATTGCTGCATGTTCTCACTTATAAATGGAAGCTACACAATGGGTTCACATGGTCATAAAGATGTAAATAATAGACACCAGGAAAGCCAAAAGCAGGGAAGGTGGGAGGGAAGTAAGGGCTGAAAAATTACTTATTGGGTACAATGTTCACTATTTGGGTACTGGGTACTCTAGAAGCCCAGTCCCTACCAGTTATGTATGTAATATGCCTATGTAACAAAGAAGAACGTGTAGCTCCTGAATCTAAAATAAAATTTAAATTAAAAAAAAATAGATCAGATCTGGTCTGAATAATTTTTAAAAGAAAAAAAAAAAAAATAGGCCGGGCGCAGTGGCTCACACCTATAATCCCAGCACTTTGGAGGCTGAGGTGAGTGGATCATGAGGTCAGGAGTTCAAGCCTCGCCAAGACAGTGAAAGCCCATCTCTACTAAAACTATAAAAATTAGCCAGGCATGGTGGCAGGCGCCTGTAATCCCAGCCACTAGGGAGGCTGAGGCAGGAGAAACACTTGAACCTGGGCGGCAGAGGTTGCAGTGAGTCGAGATCACACCACTGCACTCTAGCCTGGGCAACAGAGTGAGACTCTGTCTCACAAAAAATAAATAAATAAATAAATAAATAAATAAATAAATAACTCATTTTCTTGGATTTCATGTGAAATTTCACACACATAATAAAAAATTATCAAAACCTACACAAACACAGACTGGACATGCCAATTCACAGTCAAAAGAAATGTAAAAAAAATATAAAATGCAGTATTAAATCATAACTGCATAAAATTAACTGTTGTACATACCATACTACTGTATTAATTTTGTAGCCACCTGCTATTGCTATGCAGTAAGTTCAAGTCTTGGGAGCACCCACCTAAAATGCCATGTGATGCTAATCATCTCTGCATGAGCAAGTTGTCTCTCCAATAAACTACATATGGCAGTAAAAAGTGATCTCTTGTAGTTCTCACATATTTTCCACCATGTTTAGTGCAATGTTGCAAACCTTGACTAACATCATGGGACTCATATGAAGTGCCACTGGTGATGCTGGAAGTGCTCCCAAGAAGCAGAGAAAAGTCACGACATTACAAGAAAACATTCAATTGCTTGATACACACTGTAGATTGAGGTCTGCAACTGCAGATGTCCACCATTTCAAGATAGATAAATCCAGCATAAAGATCATTACAAAAACAGAATAGGAAATTTGTGAAGCTGTCAGTGCAGCTACAACAGCAGGTACAAAAACCATGCACATTTGCTAAAAACAAAATATGTGTTAATCTACTGTTCCATAAGGCTTCTAGTCAACAGAAGGCTATTAGTACTTACGTTTTTCAGAAATAAAGTTATGCATGTGCTGGGCACAGTGTCTCATGTGTGTAATCCCAGCAATTTGAGAGGCCAAGACAGGTGAATCACTTGAACCAAGGAACTCAAGCCTAGCCTGGGCAACATGGCAAAACCCAATCTCCACAAAAAATTAGCCAAGGGTAGTGGCATGCGCTATGGTCTCAGCTACTTAGGAGGCTGAGGTAGCAGGATCCCTTGAGCCCAGGAGGTCAAGTCTGCAGTGGTTGACAGAGCAAGACCCTGTCATAAAAAAAAAAAAAAAAAAAAAAAAAAAAAAAGGTTATGCATGGAGTTGTGAATGCATGGGGAATTGGCACTCCTAACCCCCATGTTGTTCAAGGGTCAACGGTAAAAAGAAACAAATGAAATCTGGAAACCAATAAATGACCAAAATTATAAATATAACAGAGAAATTGAAATTTTCTTCTAAAATTAAACATGAATTCTGGAGCTTAATAAATACAATGGGCCGGGCGCAGTGGCTCAAGTCTGTAATCCCAGCACTTTGGGAGGCCAAGACAGGTGGATCACAAGGTCAGGAGATCGAGACCATCCTGGCTAACACGGTGAAACCCCATCTCTACAAAAAAATACAAAAAAATAGCCGGGCGAGGTGGCAGGCACCTGTAGTCCCAGCTACTCGGGAAGCTGAGGCAGGAGAATGGCGTAAACCCGGGAGGCGGAGCTTGCAGTGAGCTGAGATCCAGCCACTGCACTCCAGCCTGGGTGACAGAGTGAGACTCCATCTCAAAAAAATAATAATAATACAATGAATGAGCTGAAAAATGCAATAGAGAGCCTCAACAGCAGAACTGATCAAGCAGAAGATAGAATCAATGAACTCAAACACTGGTTATTTTAAAAAAATGTAACCAGAGGAGAAAAGTGTAAAGGAATGAAGAAAGTTTACAAGATTCATAAGACAGCATCAAAAGGACAAATTTTTTAGGTATAAGAGTTCAAAAAGGATAAGAGGAAGACTAGGAAAGAAAGCTTATTTTAAAAAATAATAGCAGAATATTTTCCAAATCTAGAGAAAGATATAAATATCCAGGCACAGGAAAGTCAAAGATCTTTAATCAATTGCAATCCAAACAAGACTACATGGTATTTTACAATCAAACTGTTAAAAATCAAAGATAAAGAGAGAATTCTGAAACCAGCAAAAGAAAAGAAGCAAATGACATACAAGGGAGTTACAATAAGGCTAGCAGAAGACTTCTCAGCAGAAACTTTACAGGCCAGAAGAGAGAAGGATGACATATTCGAAGTGCTAAAAGAAAAAAATACCCAATCATGAATACTGTACCCAGCAAAGCTGCCTTTCCGAAATAAAAGATAGACTTTCCCAGACAAATAAAGGCTAAAGAACTCATCATCACCAGACCTGTCTTTTAAGAAATGCTAAAGGGAGTTCTGAAAGAAAAAGATGCTAACCTACTAATGTATAAAACTCACTGGTAAAAGTGAGTCAAATTCAGAAAAATACTGTAATGATAGTATGTGAATAATTTATATCTTTAGTGTAATGCTCACAAGACAAAATTACTAAAAGTACTAAAAATAGTAATGGCTATAATAAAGGAATCTTAATGAAAGTTTTTAAAGAATATGCAATATACACAGATATAAATTGTGACATCACAAACATAACATGTGGAGGGAGTAGACTGAAGGTGTTGAGTTTTTTTATGTGATTGAAGTTACTACAGTTTTAAAAAGCCTAAAATAACTATATTTTTATGTAAGCTTCATTCTGAATACAAAGCAAAAACCTATAGTAGGTATAATAGCCACCCCCCACCGTACTCACAAAGGATCCAGTTCAAGATCCCCAGTAGATGCCTGAAACCACACATAGTACCAAACCATATATATATAAAATATATATATATAATGTTTTCTCTTATACATACATACCAATGATAAAGTTTAATTTATAAATTAGGTACAGTAAGAGATTAACAATAATAATAAAATGGAACAATTATAATAATATACTATAATTTATCATAGTATAATTATAAGAAGCTATAGTATAATAACATAGTATTATAACAAATTATACTATAATAAAATTCAAACTTGTGAATGTTTTCTTCATCTTTCTCTCTCTCTCAAAATATCTGATTGTAATGTACCATAGTAACTGAAAGTTCAGAAAGCAAAACGATGGACAAAAAGGAACTATTGTACACAAAAGATCAAAAGGTATCAAAGCAAAATACTATAAAAAAATCACCTAATCAGAAATGAAGACAAGACAGGAAGAAAGAAACAAACAAAACTACCAGAAAATGTTAACAAAATCTCAGTAGTGAGTCCTTACCTATCAATAGTTACCCTGAATGTAAATGAATTACATTGTCCAATCAAAAGGCATTACAGTGGCTAGGTACAGTGGCTCATGTGTGTAATCACAGCACTTTGGGAGGCCAAAGCAGGCAGATTTCTTGAGCCCAGGAATTCAAGATCAGCCCAGGCAACATGGCAAAACCTCATCTCTATAAAAAATACAGAAAATTAGCCAGGCATGATGATGTGTGCCTATAGTCCCAACTATATGAGAGGATGAGGTGGGAAGATCACTGAGCCCAGCAGGTCAAGGTTGCAGTCAGCCGTGATTACACCACTGCACTCCCACCTGGGTGACACAGTGAGATCCAGTCTCAAAAAAAAAAAAAAAAAAGACACAGAGTGACTGAATGGATTAAAAAAACAATACTCAACTATATGCTCCCTACAAGAGATTTACTTCTCCTTTAAGGACACACAGGCTGAAAATGGAGGGATGAGGAAACCTACTCCATGCAAAAGGAAACCAAAAGAGAAGAGGGGTAGCTATAACTTAGATCAAGCAGACTTTAAGTCAAAAGCTGTTAAATGAGACAAAAATGGTCATCAAACAATGATAAGGCAATTAATGAAGAACATATAATGGTTATAAACATCTGTGCAACAAACATTGCAGCGCCTAGATATATAAAGCAAAAATTAATATACCTCAAGGGAGTGATAGACAAGTACAATAATAGTAGGATACTTCGATAACCCACCTTCAGCAAGGGACAGATTATCCAGAGAGAAAATTAATAAGGAAAAACTGGACTTGAACAATACTACAAACCAATGGGCATAACAGACATATATAAAACATTCCATCCAATAGCAGCAAAACACACATTCTTCTTGAGCACATACGGAAAATTCTCCAGGATTGGTCACATATTAGGCCACAGACAAATCTTAACAAATTTAAGAAGACTGAAATCATAGCAAATATATTTTCCAACCACAAGTGTATAAAACTAGAAACTAGTAACAGTAGGAAATTCAGAAATTTCACAAATACATGGTAATTAAACAATATGCTGCTAAATAACCAATGGATCAATGGAGAACTTAAAAGTCAATTTTTAAAATATTGTAAGACAAATAAAAATGGAAACACAATATACCAAAACTTATGGGAAGCAGCAAAAGCAGTATTAAGATGCAAGTTTATAGAAATAAATGCTTACAGTGGGAAAAAAAAAGATTTTAAACAACCTAACATCATGCCTGAAGGAACTAGAAAAAAAGAACAAACTAAGCCCAAAGTTTGTAGAAGGAGGGAAATAATAAAGATCAGAGCGGAAATAATAAAATAGTGACTAGAAAAACAATGGAAAATATTACTACAACTAAAAGTTATTTGTTTGTTTGTTTGTTTTGAGATGGAGTCTCACTCTGTCACCCAGGCTGGAGTGCAGTGGCATGATCTTGGCTCACTGCAACCTCCATCTCCCAGGTTCAAGTGATTCTTCTGCCTCAGCCTCCCAAGTAGCTAGGACTACAGGCGCATGCCACCATGCCCGGCTACTTTTTGTATTTTTAGTGGAGACAGGGTTTTACCATATTGGTTAGGCTGGTCTCGAACTCCTGACCTCATGATCCACCAGCCTCAGCCTCCCAAAGTGCTGGGATTACAGGCATGAGCCACTGCGCCCAGTCTAAGAGCTGTTTTTTTTGAAGATAAAATCAACAAATCTTTAGCTAGACTAAGAAAAAAGAGAAAAAACTAAAATAAATAAAATTATAAATGAAACAGGAGGCATTATAACTTGTACCACAGAAATACAAAGATCCTAAGAAACTACCAAAAGCAATTATATTCAAGCAAATTGAATAACCTGGAAGAATTGGATAAATTCCTAGACACATACAACCTACCAAGACTGAATCATGAAGAAATAAAAAAAAAAGATTTTAAACAACCTAACATCATGCCTGAAGGAACTAGAAAAAAAGAACAAACTAAGCCCAAAGTTAGTAGAAGGAGGGAAATAATAAAGATCAGAGCGGAAATAATAAAATAGTGACTAGAAAAACAATGGAAAATATTACTACAACTAAAAGTCATTTGTTTGTTTGTTTGTTTGTTTGTTTTGAGATGGAGTTCAGATGATCTGAACAGACCAATAATGACTAAGGAGATTGAATCAGAAATAAAAGGTCTCTCCTCAAAGAAAAGCCCAGGATCCAACAGCTTCCCTGCTAAATTCTACCAAACATTTAAAGAACTAACACCGATCCTTCTCAAATGCTTCCAAAAAATTGAAGAAGAGGGAATACTTCCGAACTCATTTTATGAGACCAGAATTACCCTGATACGAAAGCCAGACAATGATACTACAAGAAAAGATAATTATGAGCCAATACCTCTGATGAATATAGTTGAAAGATTCCTCAACAAAATGCTAACAAACTGAATTCAACAGCACATTAAGAGAATCATTCACCATGACCTAGTAGAATTTATCCCA
Organism: Rhinopithecus bieti; assembly: GCF_001698545.2. NCBI lineage: Eukaryota > Metazoa > Chordata > Mammalia > Primates > Cercopithecidae > Rhinopithecus > Rhinopithecus bieti. The sequence goes on from NW_016803361.1 coordinate 3,237,804, forward strand.
GGGATACATGGATGATTCGTCATACACAAATCAATAAATGTGTTACACCAATAGGGACAAAAAACTTACGATCATCTCAACAGATGTAGAAAAAGCATCTGACAAAATTTTACACCTTTTTATGATACAAACTCTCCACAAATTAAGCACAGAAGGAATGTACCACCACACAATAAAGGCCATATGTGACAAACTCACAGCTAACATTATACTCAACAGCGAAAAGTTGAAAGCTCTTCTGCTAAGATGAAGAATAAGATAAAGATGCCCTCTCTCACCACTTCTATTCAATATGAACTGGAAGTCCTAGACAGATCAATTAGGCATAAAGAAGAAATAAAGGCATCCAAGTTGGAAAGGAAGAAGTTAAACTGTCCCTCTTTGCAAACATAATCTTATATCTAGAAAACTCTAAGATTCAACCAAAAAACTGCCGGAACAATACACAAATTCAGTAAAGTTGCAGGATACAAAATCAACATACAAAACTCACAAGCATTTTTGTACACTAACAATGAACTATGCATAAAAAATAAATGAAGAAAACAATTCTATTTATAATAGCTACAAAAAAATAAAATACTTTGGAATAAATTTAACCAAACACATAAAAGACTTGTATACATAAGAGCTATCCCATGTTCATGGATTCAAAGAATAAATATCATTGAAATATCCATACTATCCAAAGAGAGCTATAGATTCAATGCTGTCCCTAACAAAATCCCAATTGTATTTTTCATAGATTTAGGAAAAAATCCTAAAATTCATATGGAACTCCAGAAGACCCCAAACAGCCAAAACAATCTTGAGCAAAAAGAACTAAGCTGGAGGTCTTACACTACCTGATTTCAAAATATACAAGAAAGCTTTCATAATAAAGAGAAAAAAATATATGGTATTGGCATTAAAAAATGACACATATACCAATGGAACAGAACCAAGAGGCCAGAAATGGAGTCACACATTACACTCAACTGATTTTTGACAAAATTGCCAAGAACAGGCAATAGGGAAAAGACAGCCTCTTCAATAAATGGTGTTGAGAAACTGGATATCCACATACAGAAGAATGCAATTAGACCTTTATCTCACATCTTATACAAAGATCAACTCAAAATGGTTTAAAGGATTAAATTTAAGACCTGAAACTATAAAACTATTAGAAGAACACATACAGGAAAAGCTCCATGACATTGGCCTGTGCAATAATTGTTTGGATATGAACAGGCAACAAAATAAAAATTTGACAAATGGGATTACATCAAATTAAAAAGCTTCTGAACAGCCAATGAAACAATCAACACGGGGAAGAGACAACCAAAAAATGAGAAAATATTTGCAAACCATACATCTGATAAGTAGTTAATATTCAAAATATATAAAGAACGTAACTCAATAGCAAGAAAACAAGTATTTTTAAATGGGCAAAGTCATTTCACAAAAGAAGATGGACAAATGGCCAACAAGTATATGAAAAAATGTTCAACGTCAGTAATTATCAGGGAAATGCAAACTAAAACCATAGTGGTATCATCTCACATCTGCTAGAATAGCTATTATCAAAAAGACAAAAGATAATAAATGTTGGTGAGGGTATAGAGAAAAGGAAACCCTTGCATACTTGGTGGGAATGCAAATCAGTAGAGCCATTATGGAAAACAGTATGGAAGTTCCTCAAGAAACTAAAAATCCAGCAATCCCACTACTAGATATATATCCATAGGAAATGAAATCACTATGTCAAAGAGATAGCTGCACTTCCATGTTCACTGCAGCATTATTCACAATAGTCAAAATAAAGAACTCACTTAAGTGTCCATCAACAGATAAATAAAGAAAATGTGGTATATATACATATATAACAGAAGATTATTCAGCCTTAAAAAGGAAAGAAATCCTGTCATTTGCAATAATATGGATGAACCTAGGGGACATTAGGGTAAGTGAAATAAACCAGGCACAAAAAGACAAATACTACACAATCTCACTTACATTTATGAACCCGCAGAAGCAGAGAGTAAAATGGTGGTTATTGTGGGGCAGAGGGTTGGGTGTTGCTCAAAGGATACAAAATTTCAGTTATAAAAGAATACCTTCAAGAGAGCTACTGTACAACATAATGACTATGGTTAGTAACAATATTCTGTAAAATCGCTAAGAGAATCAATTTTAAGTGTTCTCACCACAGAAAAATTAAAAAGTATGTGAGGTAATACATATGTTAATTAGCTCCACTGAGCCATTCCACAAGGTATACATATTTCAAAACATCATATTGTAAATAATATAGAATGTTTTTGTCAATTAAAGAAATAAAGTGCCTTGCAGAGGGTAGGTGCTCAAATGTTTATTCCCTTCCTTTCAAAGAAATTAGGGCCACTGACTCCAATTAGGAGGTTACCATTTTAGCATAAGGCCTGGAATAGGACAAAAACAGACCAAAGGCAAAGTGAGAAATACCAAAAGCAGTTGAACAGGTAGGAAAGAGAATTGGCACTGTATCAAAAAAGCTTCATTATACTCGAACTAAAAGAAATGTTCTCTTACAGAAAAAACTGAGTCTCAAAATAAGAATGAAATTTTTTTGTATCTTAAGAAAAAATAAGACTTCTAAGGTAAGTTCAAAATTCAGAAAAGAGAAAAAATACCCTTGGAATAAAATATTCTGGGTCATTACACTTCAACAAGAAGAAAAAAAAAATTCTCTAAAGAGTTCAACATTGATGATTTGCTTCATAAACAATCTCTGATAAAGAATCATACAATTATTCTAGAGACCACCTCTAGCCATAGGTTCCATCCTTCTGTGTCCAGGATCATAATATCCATGACCAAAAGAAAGCATTATCATATTTCACTGAGCGTTTGGCAAAAAAACAAAAAACACCATTTTCTTTGAGGCATTCACACCCACACACAACTTCAGTTTGAGGCATATATCTCTTTTTTTTTGTTTTTATACTTTAAGTTCTAGGGTACATGTGCATAATGTGCAGGTTTGTTACATATGTATACTTATGCCATGTTGGTGTGCTGCACCCATCAACTCGTCAGCACCCATCAATTCATCATTTATATCATGTATAACTCCCCAATGCAATCCCTCCCTCCTCCCCCCATAGCAAAGACTTGGAATCAACCCAAATGTCCATCTGTGACAGACTGGATTAAGAAAATGTGGCACATATACACCATGGAATACTATGCAGCCATAAAAAAAGATGAGTTTGCGTCCTTTGTAGGGACATGGATGCAGCTGGAAACCATCATTCTTAGCAAACTATCACAAGAAGAGAAAACCAAACACCGCATGTTCTCACTCATAGGTGGGAACTGAACAATGAGATCACTTGGACTCGGGAAGGGGAACATCACACACTGAGGCATATATCTTACGCAGTGTCACTGTCAATTGCCAGAGCCATTAAGAGGCATAGAAAGCTTATGTTCTCCCTTGAGTATTTGTGCTCTGGGTTCACCTTTTTAGTAAAAAAAAAATTCAAATGAGGCATTAAGAATTATGTACCAAGTCAAACTGCCCACCAATGGGCAGAGGTGGGGGAGCACGGATGTGAAATCCTGGCTCTGTTCCTTATAATCTATGTGGCCTTATGCAAGTCTGAGCCTCAATTTCCTCTTCTACAAAATGGGAATAATAACGGAATCTATCTCTCAGAGACATCGTGAAAATTAAATGAGATATTATCAAATTAAAAAATATTTGTTCTTGAAAGGACACGCTCAAGGAAGTAAAAAGAACCCACAGAATGAGGGAAAATTTTGTAAATCATATATTTGATAAAGGACTTATATCTAGAATATATGAAAACTCTCACAACTCAATAATAAAAGACAAATAACTGAATTTTAAAAGGGAGAATCTGAAGAGACATTTCTCAAAAGTAGATACACAAACAGTCAAAAAGTACAGGAAAAGATGCTCAACATTATTAGCCATCGGGGAATAAAAATCAAAACCATGATGAGATACCATTTCACACCTACTAGGATATTAAGAATCAAAAAGAGAGCCAATAATAACAAGTGTTGGCATGGATGTGGAAAAACTGGCACCCTCATACCCTGCTGGTTCAAATGTGAAATGGTATAGCCATTCGGGGAAACAATTTGTCATTTTCTCAGAGAGGATAGAATTACCACATGACCCAGCATATATTTCTACTCCTTGGTATATACTCAAGAGAAGGGAAAACATATGTCCATACAAAACTTGTATACAGATTTTCCTAGCAGCATATTCATAACAGCCAAAAAGTCCATTAAGCTAATAAATGGTTAAATGAAATGTGGTATATCCATACAGTGGAATACAATTTAGTAATAAAAGGAAATGAAATACTAATAATGTGCTACAACAAGTATTAACTTTGAAAACTTTGTTAACCTGAAGAAGACAGTCACACAAATGGGATCTAATTAAGCTAAAGAGTGTCTACACAGCAAAACAAACTATCATCAGGGTGAACAGGCAACCTACAGAATGGGGGAAAAGTTTTGCAATCTGTCCATCTGGCAAAGGTCTAACATCCAGAATCTACAAGCAATTTAAACAAATTTACAAGAAAAAAAACCAACCCCATCAGAAAGTGGGTGAAGGATATGAACAGACACTTCTCTTTCTATTTTTTTTTTTTTTTTTTTTGAGACAGAGTCTTGCTCTGCCGCCCAGGCTGCAGTGCTGTGGCCGGATCTCAGCTCACTGCAAGCTCCGCCTCCCAGGTTCACGCCATTCTCCTGCCTCAGCCTCCCGAGTTGCTGGGACTACAGGTGCCGTCCACCTCGCCCGGCTAATTTTTTGTACTTTTTTTTTAGTAGAGACGGGGTTTCACCGTGTTAGCCAGGATGGTCTCGATCTCCTGACCTCGTGATCCGCCCGTCTCGGCCTCCCAAAGTGCTGGGATTACAGGCTTGAGCCACCGTGCCCAGCCCTGAACAGACACACAGACACTTCTCAAAAGAAGACATTTAAGTGGCCAACAAACAATATGAAAAAAAGTTCAAATCACTGGATGACTAGAGAATGGCAATCAAAACCACAGTGAGATAACCATGTCACCATCAGTCAGAATGAAATTTATTAAAAGTCAGAAACAACGATGCTGTGAGGGAAAAACTGTGGAGAATAGTAAAAACGCTTTTACACTGTTGGTGGGGAATGATTAGTTTAACCACTGTGGAAAGAAGTGCACCGATTCCTCCAAGGAATTAGTACCAGAAATACCATTGACTCAGCAACACCATTGCTGGAGATATACCAAAGGAATATAGATCATTGTACAAAAGACACATGCACACACACATAACGTTTACTGCAGCACTATGTACAATAGAAAAGACATGGACCAACCCAAATGCCCAACCAATGACAGACTAATAAGAATTGTACATATACACCATGGAATACTAATGCAGCCATAAGAATGAGTTCATGTCCTTTGCAGGGACATGGATGAAGCTGGAAGCCATTATTCTCAGCAAACTAACACAGGAACAGAAAACCAAACACCACATGTTCTCACTCATAAGTGGGAGTTGAAGAATGAGAACACATGGACACAGGGAGGGAAACATCACACACCAGGGCCTGTCAGGGGATGGGGGCAAGGAGAGGAAGAACATCAGGACAAATAGCTAATGTATGCAGGGCTTAAAACCTAGATGACAGGTTGATGCAGCAAACCACCATGCCACATGTATACCTAGGTAACAAACCTGCACTTTCTGCACATGTATCCCGGGAATTTAAAGTAAAATAAAATTTTAAAAAGTCAGTCACAAACGACCACATGTTGTTTGATTCCCATGATATGAAACATCCAAACTAAGCAAACCAATAGAGACAGAAGGTAGATTAGTGGTTGCCTAAGGCTGGGATGGAAAAGTTACAAGGAAATGGCCAAGGAGTGAGAGTTTTCTTTTTGGGCTAATGAAAATGTTCTAAAATTGACTATGGCAATGGCTGCATAACTCTAACTCTAAGAAAAGTCACTGAATGGTAAACTTTAAATGGTATGTGCATTGTATAGGATGTGAATTCTATCTCAATAAAGCTGTTTTTAAAGGAAGATTAAATCAGACAAATACTTGTAAAGTGTTTAGCACAGTGCCTAGCACCTTGGAAGTGCTTAATAAATGTAGTCTGATAATGTTGCTGATATTGTTTCTACTTCCAGAAGAAAATATGTTTAATCTAAAAAATGTTTGTCATGCATGTAATTGATGAGAATAACCTGGTCCTTTAATCTCAAAATTATAAAACCATTCTGAAATGCAGAGGAAGCTTTTAAATATCTCAGCAATAGTCTAATAACCTAAATTCTTTTCTTTTCTTTTCTTTTTTTTTTTTTTTTTTGAGATGGAGTTTCACTCGTTGCCCAGGTTGGAGTGCAATGGCACGATCTTGGCTCACTGCAACCTCCACCTCTGGGGTTCAAGCGATTCTCCTGCCTCTCCTGAGTAACTGGAATTACAAGCACCTGCCACCATGCCCGACTAATTTTTTGTATTTTTGGTAGAGACGGGGTTTCTCCATATTGGCCAGCTTGTCTCGAACCCTTGACCTCAGGTGACCTGCCTGCCTCGGCCTCCCAAACTGCTGGGATTACAGGCATGAGCCACCGCACCCATCCTAACCTAAATTCTTATAAACATTTACAACAATCAGAGACAATAACAACAGTAAATTTGTCTGGTGACACCTGTGAAGTCCTCCTCAACTATCTCAGGTAAAGTTTACTGCTTCTTCCTCTATAATTTCTACTATATCATTATCTAATCTATATGTCATTTTTTTCCACTAAAGTGTAAGTTCTATCAGGACAAGACAATGTCTCATTCATTTTTGTATCCTGTAAGGACAGCAATTGCAATGCTGATACATAGTAGGTGCTTAATTGAATGAACATGTATCTGTGAAAATTCATGGATACCTTATCATTTCTTATCTATCTGAACTCCTGTTTCAGCCCCCTTTAAGAAAGGAAGAAAGGGTTTGATAACTGACCAATTTAATTACAATCACATCTTTTCCTAACAGATTAAAACACCTGAACAAGTGAGGTTTTACTAGTTTCACCACAGTCTTGAAGTTCCAAGCATTCTCAAGAATAGAAAAATAACCCATAACAGTTTATTTAAACCCTAGGAAAGCCTATGATAGCCCTAGCAAAACACTGAGAAGTTGATATAATCAGCCTGTGATCCCCACCATCACTAAAGCAAAATGCAAGAGCAGCCCCTCCCAGCTCCCCATGTTGTTTCTGCCTTTCCGTGAATATTTTCTCCTCTGGTTACCATAAGTAGTAACATTAGTATCTAGTACCAAGCTTTGCTGTTGCAAACTTCCAGGTGATGCCCTCTTCCTGGTTAGAAATTCGCCATCTTATTTCTTTCTTTTTTTTTTTTTTTTTTTAGACGGAGTCTCGCTCTGTCGCCCAGGCACGATCTCAGCTCACTGCAAGCTCCGCCTCCCGGGCCCACGCCATTCTCCTGCCTCAGCCTCCCAAGTAGCTGGGACCACAGGCACCCGCCACCACGCCCGGCTAATTTTTTGTATTTTTAGTAGAGACGGCGTTTCACCGTGGTAGCCAGGATGGTCTCAATCTCCTGACCTTATGATCTGCCCGCCTCGGCCTCCCAAAGTGCTGGGATTACAGGCGTGAGCCACTGCGCCGGGCTGCCATCTTATTTCTTACCAGATCCACTGGTGATTCAAATGCACATTAAAAGTTTAGGCATTCTTGCCGTAACAGCTGGCTGTGCCTGGCTTTAGATTCAAGCTGGCTATACTTGGGCTCTAGAGTTGAACGCCACTACAGACCAGCTGAAGTGCATTTGGCAAATCACTTCACCCAGAGGGTCTTACCCTGTGTGCACTTTAGAACCACCTGGGGAGAATTTTTTAACTCACAATGCCTAAGCTCCACCCTAGAGATTGATTGAATTGGCCTAGGACCCAGTTTTTGTTGTTGTTGTTGTTGTTGTTGTTGTTGTTGTCGTCCTGCTGCTGCTGCTTGTTCGTTTTTGAGACAAACTCTGTCACCCAGGCAGGAGTGCAGTGGCATGATTATGTCTCACTGCCTCACACTCTAAAGCAATCCTCCCGCCTCAGCCTCTCGAGTAGCTAGGACTACAGGTGTGTGCCACCAAGCCCAGCTAACTTTTTATTTAGTAGAAAACCGGGTCTCCCTATGTTGCCTAGGCTGATCTCAAACACCCTGGCCTCAAGTAATCCTCTTGGTTTAGCCTCCCAAAGTTCTGGGACTTCAGGTGTGAGCCACTGTGCCTGTCCCCAGTATTTTTTAAAGCTCCCCTAGCTAATACTAATGGACAGCTAGAGTTGGGAACCACTGATTAACTTCTATAAGCTTCTATCAAATGGGACAATTAATAGTACCTGCCTTGTGGGGGTGTGAAAACCAAATCTGATCACCTTTGAAAAGCTCTTGGTCCAGTACTTGTGACATTTAAGTGATCAACAAATGGTAGTTATTATTGTAATGCCTGGAAACCCGGAAACGAATGCAACAGCAGGGATAAAAAGAACAGGCTCAGATTGTACTAGTCTGGTCTCATCCTACAGGTAGGTAACTGCCACAGTCAAAGAATACATTATCTCCAAGGACAAGTTTGCCCCTTACCTGACACTCTGAGTTTCCTTGAAGCTTTCTGAAGGAAACTCAGAGTGTCAGGTAAGGGGCAAACTACCTCTGCAAGGTGTCAGAAAGGCCAGCACCTTCATTTGGAATTTATTGATGGAAGGTGGGGGAGCATGATTTCAGCAAGTCTGTAACACAGGAAATCCCCCTTACCACACCTTCCTGATTTACACTGATTCTTGATACACACCACATGTGTCCTCAACTCTCTTTTCCCCTCCCCCTAAGTTTTCAATCGTTCTGTTCCACATTTAGGTGATGAAAACTTAAAACCTGTGGTTATAACTTCTATGAGAAATTTCATTTTGAAAGCTTGCTAAATTTCAACTTTATTGCCATGAGAAAAACAAAAGAAACAAAAGACCTCAGTCATTCACTGACACAAAAACCCCAAGTGAAGACATTTCATGAGTGTAAGTTTTCTGCTGCAAGTTGTTGAAAATCCTGACTTTTGGACAGGGGTGCCATTCATTTACTTCTACAAATGTTCTATGAAACAATAGCACTTATTTTTCTAATAGTTTTAGGTTACATGTTTAGTTTCATGTATGGATTTTAACTTGGCTAAGCCCAGCCTGTAGATCCTTTTGAATCTACATCTCACAGGATTTACCCTAAGTCTACTTTTCCAAGGAGATTCGTAATGGCCAGGCAAATAAGTCCATGATCTGCTTTTCTAACAATTACAAGGAAATAAACACCCAGATGAGAATAACATACTTATCAGGCCACTGAGAGATAACCAAAGATTTACCTCAATGGTGATTACATTCATTTTTTAAAGTGTGCATGGCTTAGTGACTGAGTCACCAGAAAGCTCAAGTTCTTTTTCCACTCCTCTGCTTACTCACTATGAGCCTCCTCTGCAGTAAAGGAAACAGACTCCTCCTCCCTCTCACTGGGTACAGTGTGATAGCTAATGAGTGTCTGCATTTCAAAGGCTTTTGGAATCTTTTTGGAAGTTTTTGAAGTGATTTTGGTATCCCACAGAGTGCTCTCAAATAGTGCCCCTATTCTCTGGACTGGTTTCTTGGGTTCGGGACCTACTGTAAAGGGGGTCTGGGATTCAAGTCCTAAGTCTCCAAGAATGGCATTCTACAGCTTCTTTAGGAGTCTGTCAATGAATGACAGTTCAAAAACATGGAAGTAAACTCACCCTTGCACACATACAAGCACACATGGCCTCTCTCAAAAACTCTAGCCTCCCAGAGAACCTGTTTCAGATTGGCCCAACCACCCCCAAAACACAAGTACCTACCCCAGTTCACCTCAGAGGAGTGGAGGGATTACTTTTAGCTGTTAAACTTCATTTAAGAATGTCATGCTTAAAGGTGTAAGTACTGAGTTCTAATCCCAGCTCTCCTACTTAAAAGCCCTGTTACTTTGAGCAACTTCCTTGAGTCTTTCTCAGTTATAAAATGGAGATGCCAATTTAAAATAAGATTACTATACTGTGAAAATCAGAGGAGTTTTTACAATCTTTAAATATTACAAATGTAGAGTGTAATTATTTTTCTCCTGAAAACAACTGGCTAGGGAGCTATTAAAAAATGGTGACCTTCTGCCTTCTTTAGTCTCTTTCTAACTAAACATTATCCGAAGTATTTAAAAATCTTTCTCTGTGAGCTGACTAGTATTCAAATTCACAGAGCAGCTTTAATGAGATGAGTGATATTCAAAGAGAATCAAAAATTGCTGAGCCAGGATTTCTTACAAATGACATAGTGATATACTATTTCAGCCAAAAATCAAAATAATGTTACTGTCACTTTCTATCTGCATCCAAAACTTTACAAAGCACTTGTTTTATTAAAGGATATATTTTGATGCAAAAAGTTTTGCTATCGCCATTTTTGTGACACTTACCCAAAGAATGTACTATAGTTTAAAGGATTAAGATGGATAATGGTGTTTAAAGAGATGTTACAGGGAAATAATTAATTAAGATCAGAGAAATATGATACTACAGCACAAATAACAAACAAATAACTCCTTGTTAAAAAAAAAAGTACCGATGAAAGAGAATAAACAACAGTTCCTCTGCATATATTCTTTACCCACTGAAAAGCAGACCATAATTACCAACTATAAGGTTATCTAAACAAGCAAGTTTTATAACAATGTGATTCTATCTATATACTTTAAAATGTATATACTTCTGTATGCATGGCAAATGATCCGAAAAGATACGTGTCAGACTGTTGAAAGTGGTTATACCTATGGAGTAGAATTGGGGATGGAGGCCAGGTGTGGTGGTTCACGCCTGTAATCCCAGCACTTTGGGAAGCCGAGGCAGGCGGATCACGAGCTAAAGAGCTGGAGACCATCCTAGCCAACACAGTGAAACCCTGTCTCTACTAAAAATACAAAAATTAGTTGGGCGTGGTGGCACGTGCCTGTAGTCCCACCTACTCCGGAGGCTGAGGCAGGAGAATCTCTTGAACCTGGGAGGCGGAGATTGCAGTGAGCTGAGATTGTGCCACTGCACTCCAGCTCCAACCTGGTGACAGAGTGAGACTCCATCTCAAAAAAAAAAAAGTAGAGATGGAATATAAAAGGAGGTTTTTACTTTTTTTTTTTTTCTTGACGGAGTTGCACTCTTGTTGCCCAGGCTGGAGTGCAATAGCTCACTGCAACCTCCGCCTCCTAGGTTCAAGCGATTCTCTCGCCTCAGCTTCCCAAGTAGCTGGGATTACAGGTGCCTGCCACCACGCCCAGCTAATTTTGTATTTTAGTAGAGATGGGGTTTCACCATGTTGGCCTGGCTGGTCTCAAACTCCTGACCTCAGGTGATACGCCCGCCTCGGCCTCCCAAAGTGCTGGAATTACAGGCGTGAGCCACCACACTTGGCCGGCTTTCACTTTTTATTTGATGTATGTATTATTTAATGACAGTATTCATGTGCATGCATTACATTGATAATAAAATGAATAAAAAGCATAAATCTGTAAAAGTATAAGAAGTTAAGCAAAAACTAGAAGTGGAAGAGAGGTTATTAGCATATTAGCTATCAAATAAGTGAGAAATAACCAGTCAACAAGTACTTACTGAAGAGCTACTACATAAAAGGCACTTTACTAGATTGTGGAAACTTCAGAAATGTTACAATCACTACTCTCGCAGTGCCCTATAATCTAGGAGTAGAGCCAAGTTTACATGAACATTCACAAAATACCTGAGAACATAAAGCAGAATATGAAAATAGCCACAAGAGTGATTTTTAGACAATAAGTATTTTAGAAACTCAGGCTCAGTAAGTGTTTCATAAATGAATTAAACACTTTGAGCTAAGATAGTAAACAATCATAGAAAAGGAGGACAAACTTGAGCAGGGCTTTGAAAAGTAGGCAGAATTCAGAAATGGGTACAATGTGGCAGAGAGATGATGGGATGGAATATCCAGAGGGTTAGAAATGAAAAGAATGTCAGAGAGGGTAGAAGTAGAGTAAACAGCTATACCATCTGCTTGTGAATAAACTTAGGTTCCTATAGGGAGGCAGAGAGAAGAAGCTGGCCAAAGAGAGTAGGCTGACTGTAGGGAGCCTTGGAAAGTTCAAAATCTTGAGCTAGCAGACAAGGGATATCAGTGAAGGTTTCAAGCTAGGGAATGACAGGAGGAAAGTGGAGCTTCAGAAAGGTTAATCAGACAACAAGATGGAGAGAGGCTGAAAACAGGAAACCCAGCTGAGATGCTACAGAACAGGTGTGAGGTGTCCAAATCAGATGAAAATAGTCACAAGGGAAACAATAATTATTATTTAGCCCTATTTTCAAGCAAACTTTCAAACCAGACTCCAGTTAATATAAAGGCCTCTCCTCTTGGGGAAGGGCCTTTGAAGCTGACTTGGTAAGACGAATGAGAAACACTGTGCTGCTATGTTATAATAGGGGTAAATGAAAATCACCAGCTTTGGAGAGAGACTGTCCTGGAGTCAACCACAGCTCAGCCATTTACTAGTACAGTTACTTAACCCCTGAGACATTTTGCAGACTATATAACCTCTTTGTTCCTTGATTTCTTCATTTTAAGTGTCTATGGTTGTGTTCTCCACTTGAATTTAACAAAATCTCAGTTCAAACAGAAAGATAAGGGAAAGAGATATCAAGAAAAGGCTTTCTTGAAATATCCCCTTTATCAGTTCCCTTTTCTCTTCACAGGACTTCATTAGGCTTAGAACTTGAAGGAAGAATAAGTCAGAGTATGGTTCAGTGTATAAGTAAAAAATAATTATAAAATTGCCCAGTAATTTTTTCAAATATTCTCAAAACTGTCCAATAATTTTTTCAAATATTCTTATTTCTCTTTTTTCCTGAAATTTCCCTTACGTCAATAACACCATTGATCCATTTCCATTATTCCCTTCAACGCATCTGCTTCCAAAATATACCTCCTTCCCAGAGAAACTGTAAGTCCTTTCCTACATTGGATCAGTTGTTGTTCTACTCCTTCAACATGTCCTAAAATATGACAATCATTTATTTCCATTGTTCATGTGTCTTCCTGCAGTTATCGTTCTCTGTTTTACCTAACAACTATTTGTGTCATAACCCACAAGATCTTTGAATATGTTCATGGGACTATATTCATGGGAAGGCCTATGGCACACATTTTTTTAATGCTCCACAAATGCTTAGTTTAGGGGTTTTGGAGCCAGACAAATGAATGGACTAATAAATAAGACAATGCATGATTAAAAGATTGTATCCCTCTCTTATCTAAGCACAGTGAAGAGAGTACGGGACTGGGATCTAATCCTGGTTCTACCAACGATTTAATACTTCATAGCAGACGTTCCATTTAAGCTTGAAGGTTTAATGACTGATATCACTGAGTCCCTGTAGCACAACTCATTAGCTAGGTAGTCTTGGGCAAATTACTTAACCTCTCTGTGCCTTGGCTTCCCCATCTGTCAAAGGGGTAAACAGTACTTTCCTCATAAGGTTGATGGAAGGATTAATGTATTAATACATGTACGTTGCTTAAAACAGTACCTGGCATGTAATAAGCATTCAATAACGTTAAGCATTATTATTATGGTTGTGTTATTACTATTATTGGGCTGCAGAGAAACATTCATTCTTCCATAGTATTTAAGAGATAATGCCCCAAATCTGGGCACTTTACCTTTTCCCAGCTTTCTAACCTCACATTTCAAACCAAGTGAAAATAAGGTACTGGTTTAACCCCTAATTCCTTTAACACAAACATAGATACATACATGCACCCATCTTTTCAAAATACACAGCATATATATTTCACTCTTCATTATTTGCTACACAATAACCAAAACACATATATTTAGCCTTGTAAATAACATAAATACTTTGTTTGACTTAATGTGTCTGTTCCATGCAGTATGATGATGGTTATGTCTATATGGGTTTTTGTATGTGTAACAATGGCAGTGTATTTTTATTGTAAATTGCTAAGGACAAAAATGACCTGCTTAAGTCTGTCTGGGTACTTGGACTAAATTGGAGCGCATTTTCAGAAAATAATTTTAGAAAAATTCAGAGAAAGACAGAAAGATTAATGGGTACTGACTTAGCAGAAGGTTTAGTGAAAGATGGAATTTAAGCAGAGCTTTCAAGAACAGGTAAAATTTTCAATTTCAGGGGAGAGGGAGATGTGTGTTCAACATGGAAATTATAGTATATGTAAGTGGAGAGGTAGAAGAACTAAACAAAGATTGGTATGACTAACTAAAGAGAGGACACTGGAGAGCACTATGAAATTTATATTTAATATATAAGATCACAGCACTCTTGAAAGTATAGTTTATTCCTCTTGATTGCCCCAATATCTAGCACTAAGTCTGGCTTGTATATAACTGATAATCAAAAAACACTTATTGAATTGAGCAAAATTACCCTGTTTTTTATGATATCAGAGTGAAGAAAACTGAATGGAACTGAACTCAATCAGATCATGAAAGTCAATGGATAAAAGAACTCAACAAACTTGTACAAGGTATGTAAACCCTGAACAGCACTAACCACTAGTCAAGAAATATGTATTCATTTTGCCTAAATTACCATTGATGGACCAGTTCAGGGAATGAAACACCAAATTCTCTCAATCTCATATTCATTCTCACTCTCTTTCTCTCTGACACACATACACACACACACACACACACACACACACACACAGCTCAGAGTTTCAATCTACCGTCTTATAGACTAAGATAGCTGAAAGCATGATTAAGGAACTAAGAAGTACACACATTAAGATTCTTAACATCTAATCCCTTTTGAAGAAGGATTCTCAGACACGGCTCCTGACCACAGAAGTCCAGATCACGTGACCAGCAGGCTAAGCAAAACCAGAAAACTTTTTGAAAGAAACTGTTTTTCTTCCATGAGGTCCCCATCCCATCAGTAGGGACTGGGAGAACAGGAGAGATAATGAGATAATGTAAATGAATTTGGCAGAAGAAATAATAATTTGGTATTGGCAAGAGTAGTACAGTTGCATTGTACAAAAAAAAATTGATGAATTTCCTTTTTCCCCAATGCCCAGGTGGTAAATTATACAAACGTGGTCAGCATTAAAAGGTTTATTTACTGGTTTTTCTGATTCACTGAAATTAATTAAGCCACCTCCACAAGTAATGGACCAGTATTTCTTGGTCTATACCACTTCTAGCAGTATGCACGTTGCCACAATGACTACATTGTGACTAGACATGGTGACTAAATCTTTCTAAGATACAAATTCAAATTTACTGGGATATAGTGAACTGCAGCTCACACTCAGGGCCTGGGTACAAAATTTCAAAGGTGTTAGAGAAATGCATCCATTTTGATTTCAAAAGGCAGAATAAAATAAACATAAATAAAACTTCATAAACATACAAAAAACTTCAGGTGATTATTGACATTTTTAATACAATATTAAATTATATCAAATCCTTCTAAAGTTATTGGCAGACAAATTGTGAAATGCCAAGGATGAAGTTAGAATGAAGGCTTTTCTTGGGCCTAAAATTCTCTCAAAACTGCTTTTGGCTGCTGTTGCTGAAGTGACAAGAAGTCAGTAGTAAGTAATTTGACAATTACACCTGGGCCCCATTAATCTTCCCAGCTTCAGTGTCAAACAGGGGCCTGAAACTGGATGCCTACTCAATGAATATTATAAAATACTAGCCTGTTTTTACTCTACAAAAGAAGGAAGAATAACATAAAATAATAAGCAAATTTTAAGACCTTTTACTTTATGAAACTTGCAATGTAAGAATCTAATTAATAATTCAATTTTATTAATCTAATTAATAATTGTATTTTTAAGCATGCTTTGTAACTCAAACCTTGACAAATGCAGTTATTATAACACAGTTTACTTAGAGGGAGGGAATGAATGTGTCAAGTGATTTGGAAAGGGAAGATGGGACAGAGCAAGTGTCATGGAAGGCCCCTATAAAAATGTGTCCTTCTCTTCTCTAGTGAAGTAAAACAAGTTATAACAGCCTCTTTTTTCCTCTAGGGCCAATTCCATTTTACTATGCCTAAATTTCAAGATTCCATAATCTGATCTGGATTTACCCAACCAACCTTTTGTCTCACACATGTACTTTCTTTTTCTTCTTCTTCAATTATATGTTTTGAGGTTAAGAAAAATAGATTAGAATATATTAAAACCCAATTTAGACATAATTCTAGCAATATGAACTTTGCTTGGGATAATTTCTAATGTACTTTATTTTCAAATATTTTTCTTTAATTATAAACATTTCTATTTAACAAAAATGTGTAAATAGGCTTCTATAAAAGAGATTTTGACATGGTTCTACCACATGAACTAAGATAATTTCTGACATACTTTCAGGGTGGTCTCCTTCCTGCCCAAATATATATGAGGATTTGCCTCATGCTCTTTCCCTTGAGTTGCATATCCTCTCTTCTTGTCTCTGTCTCTCTAAGGTCTACCTACCTATCTAACTCCACCTAAGTCTCACCAGCATTCAACTCTACTTTTCTTGTTATAGCCTGGCAAACTATTATATTCCACTTAGCACTTCATTCTAAATTGTCTTTCTGTTTTTCTTCAGTTTTATCAGTGTTAATGTTGTCTCACCAACTACACTACTGGTTCACTGACAGCAGGACACAGTATCTTTTGAAGAATACAAGTCAGGTATCTTGTAGAGTATCCTCCAGTTTGGGTTTGACTAATGTTTTCTCACATTTACTGAGAGTTACAGGGCACATGGTGAAGTGCCCTTCTCATTATATCATATCAGAGAATAATACATGATATCAATATGACTTATCTGCTGATGTTAACCTTAGTCACTGATAAAATGATGTCTGTCAGTTTCTCCAGTGAAAAGTTACTATTTTCGCCTTTGGAGACTCTCTTCTTTAAATCCAACTCACACTCAAGGGAAGAAGAATTAAGCTCCACCTCCCAGAGGTGGAGAATTTGTGGACATATATTAAAACCACCACAATAATTAGTTAATAAATGTTATGAGGGAGATGCTTTAAGGCTATGCAAATATCCTCTTTTAAAGTTCCACCCACTAAGTTCAACACTTGATTAATGTATCCTGCTTAAAGCAATTATTACTGTTGTGTTCTAATGGTGATTTGGGATAGCATCCTTTATTTATTTTATATTCTGCCATTCTTTGGCATGAAACTAAACAGAGAGTAGATAATCAGTACATACTTATTAAATGTAACAGAATTTTAAAACATTATGTGAAATAAAATGAGATAATAGAAGGTGGATAAGTTAAAGGCAAATATATATTTTGGCAGTTGTGCTGTTCTTATACCATAAGTCTTGATTGATAGAAGGGGATTAGAAAGAAAAAGAATTAACTACTTCATCTGTGGAAAAGCTTCCTAGAGAAAAGAGAATAATAATAGTTATACAGTGTCTTAGAGCTTACAAAGTATACACACATTCATCATTTAGAATTTAGAAGCTCTCTGAAGAGAAAAATCTTCAGGAGATAAAGATAAAAGATATTTGAAAGTTGTGAAAAGGCACAGTTACACCAGGAATTGAAAAATCAGGGATAGAAATTACATTAGACTAACAAAGAAAAGCAAAAGTAAAGGCAAGGTAGAAACAGACACAATTTTTTTTTTAAATGTAGTTCTAGTACAAGGCTTTAAACTGGGTGATAAAGTTAATTTAACACATAGCATAAAATCAAGACAACTTAGACAACCAAAGATAAAGAGCACATGGTTAAAATCATGAAGAATGTCATTAAAAAATAAGCATCAAGAATGGACTGCATGGGAATATATGTTGAAAGTGTAAAATGAATAGAATCTTCATGTATACCTTCACTCATTTCTCCACTGGTCACCTCCATTTTCCCAGGGCCTTTCACAGTGCTTTTAACCTACTATACACCCAAGAAAATTTGCTGAAGATCTACCATGTATCATAAAGGCTAGACATTGTAGATATACAATAATTAGATATAGTCTCTTCCTATAAAGAATTTGCATTCTAGATGGAAAGGTAAAATATGTATATGTGTATATATAAAGTTGAATGTATATATATATAAAATTGAATGTATATATATATGTGTATATATATATATGAAGTTAAATGGCAAAACAAGGCAGAAGGAGCCAAAAGAAAAGCATAAAGAGTAAAAGCTACAGCAGTCTAGAGAAAGAATAGATCACTGTGGAATGACCTGTTCAAGAACATTTTTGTGCAAATAAGGAACATTTGCAATGGGCCTTCAAAAACTAGGTGGGATGGAGTAAGCTCTGACTTGAGCCAAGAGAAAGATATTCAAGGCATATTCATATGCTAACTGAACAAAGGCATGGGGTTGAGATAATAAAGGTGCTTGAAGGAGACAGTGAACAATCAAGTAAGTTCGGCTGTAATAAAAGGTATATGGAAACACAGGGTAGCAAAAGTAAGCTGAGACTGAAATGTGAAAGGTTGTGAATGTCAAGTTGAGGAGTTTGAACATATTATGTAAGCAATCCAAAAATAACCATAGTTTTTAGCAAAAGAGTAACGTGATGAATATGACATTTTAGAAATATTAAGCTGGCTTTTGAGGTACATTAAAAAATGGTGTACATCTTCATTAAAGATACAGCTATGGTCTTAAAAAACATGCATACAAAAAAACCACAAGTAAACTTAAGAACAGAAGAATAACCCAAGATTTCTTTGTTGAGAGCAAGTAAAGCATAAACATAGAACAAAAAGGAAGTTAGGCAACGGTAAGATTCCTAGGGTATAAAGAACAACTCTATTTTTACTTCTTCCATCATCACTATGTGTGTATGTAATTCAAGGTGCCTAAGCACAGAGTAGAATAGTTAACTGCATTAAAGGAGTAACCAGTGAAGCTCCCAAAGTGATACATAAACAGTGGTTTTACAAAGTTAGAGAAAATACAGTTGCATTAATGTGCTCAGAAAGTATTTGGAAAACAGAAGACACATAAGTTGTTAATTGCATTATTAATTCATGGGAAAACAAGGGGAACAACAAAATCACATCAGGGGCTGGGCACAGTGGCTCATGTCTATAATCTCAGCACTTTGGGAGGCTGAATTGGGCAGATCACTTGAGGTCAGGAGTTCAAGACCAGCCTGGCCAACATGGTAAAACCCCATCTCTACTAAAAATACAAAAATTAGCCGGGCATGGTGGCACACACCTGTAATCCCAGCTACTCAAGAGGCTGAGGCACGAAAATCACTTGAACCCGGGAGGCAGAGATTGCAGTAAACCAAGATCGTGCCACTGCCCTCCAGCCTGGGCAACAGAGGAGACTCCATCTCAAAAAAAAGAAAAAAGAAAAAAAAGAAATCATATCAGGGTAGCAATATAAACGGATTAACCAGAAGAGTGGAGGCTTTTTGCTCAACACTACAACTATCCATTCATTTTAACATTAGTACATAACAAAAGCCACCTTTGGTTCTCAACTCTGTTCCTTAAAGATAATTCTCCCTACATTCTCTCAATCCTCTCAAGTAATTCCATAAATCTACCTTGTGCCTTCTGCAAAAACTTCAGTCTCATGAAATCTTACTCACTCCTTAATCCCACTTTAAAACATTAAATATATATTATAAATTTGCTGATGTTGCCATTAATGAAAGTAAGAATCCTTACCTTTCTTATAGTGTTGTGCAGTCAAAAAAAGTAACTTACAAATATTACCTCTTAGAACCTTCAGAGAAGCAATGCACAGTAGGTAATTATCATCATCCACACGCTATAAACAGTAAGCCCCAGGCCACACGTTCATAAGTGATAGGGCCAGGCCTGCAGTGCAAGCTTCCTAAGTCCAAATTCCATTTTCTCTTCACTGTATCATTCAGTTTCATAATGTGCCAGTAGGTATATCTTATTACTCAAAATATATGTTGTTATTCTGTACTATGTTTAAGTAAATACATCTTTTAATAAGATGCCTTTACGCCCAAGTGCTTACTACAGGGCCATTTCCTAAGAAGGCTTAATTACTTTAAGATGCTCGTGATGATAACAGTTATCACTAGATGAAAAGGGACAACGGAAGCATAATGTTTTCAAAATTGCTGAGACTATACCAAGAACATTTTGCCTTGAATTCTGCAATGCAACATGCAACAACAAAGACAGTATGGGTAATTTAAGGATATGTTAGCTTCAAAGGGCAGAAATAGGACGTTCTCATTCTCTTTAACTCGGCTAAAGTCTCAAATACTGATATAGTTCAGAGCATCTTATTACTAGGAAAACATAAATCAAAAGGAGTTCAGCTAGGAGCAATAAAACAGATTAGTGTCTGGAAGGACTGACTTTAAAGAAAGTTTTAAAAGAATTAGATCCAGGTAGTCTAGATAAAAAACAGCTATGAGGAAATTTTTTTTTTTTTTTTGAAGCTAACACCCACACCAAAGGCAGAAATTATTTTGAAGACAGATGTCTAAAAAATGCAAACAGGAATAATTGTAAATACTTATAAAGGGAAAATTCAGGAGAAATTTCCCAGCAAAAGCTTACGGGACAGAAGAATCTCTCCCCTATGAGTGGTGAAAAACTACATTCCTAGAGATATTTAATGCCAGGTTGGACAAAACAAGAAAAGGATTCCATATGGAATGATTCTATACTGGCCCCTGACATGATAGAAGGACTGAAGGTGACCTCTTAGATCTTTCCATTTATTTTTATTTTTTTAATTCTATGAAGTTTTACAGGGCACTGCCTTCTGCCAATTTCTTTTCTCCCCATGATGCCCACTTTCTCCTTTCACAAAGGGAAACAAATTGTAGCCTTCATTTTAAACAGATCTCATTATTCTCAATGTAACATAATCCTAGGTACAAGGTTGAGAGAAACAGACCAATTTCTAAACTTATAATTGTCCTTTCTCCGCACCCCGCCCCACCCCAGCAATTCTCGGGGCTCTTACAAGTTTTCCCACAAACTAAAGAGGAAATAGTTCAAATGGATTGGAAGAAGAGCTATCTCATAGGGAAAACCATTAATATTCTCCCTTCTTATGTCTGATCACAGAGCTGACAGTGACCCTGGGAGCTATAAGGTTCTGGGTCAAATTACCATCAGAGGTGCTGTTAAAAACTATCTTTTACCTTTCAGCATTTATGCTGAGTGACAGCAAAAAGTCTACTTGCAATCCACACTTTTATAGCAATGACTTTTATCTTTGAAAAGATATAGCCTTAAACACCTACATGCTTTGGCAAATGTTATAAAAGAGTAAGTCCTAGTCATGCTCCAAACTCAAGAAGCCTCAGCCTTGCCCTCTTTCTCTTATTCTGGCACTTTAAAAAACGTTCCTCAGCCACCCTTGAAATACATTCCAATACCTCTCCAAAAGTTCTTTTCAATGAAGGCCCAAGAAAATACAAGGGCATTTGCTCCTTTAGCTGATTTGTAAGGACAAGATGTAACAAAATTCAGAGGGCTCTGAAAACCTGTCCCTGAGCCTTTTATATATAAAACTGTAGTTTACTTATGAGAAGGAACAACAGCGGGGAGAAAGCCCTCCAAGAATGGACACTAATGCCTCTTCTATCCAATCTTAACAGTGTCAATAGCTCAAGAAACGCCAATACCCATCGTGCCTCTTTGAAAGCACATCCCTCCACTTAAACAGGAAGTTCATAGATGTTAACACCTAACCTTCTAAACAAAAATTTTTCAATAGCATTTTCATTTTTTTTCCCTAGTAAAATGAGACTGTTCAAACCAAAAAAGATTGGCCTCTCTGACTGAAATAGGATTTCAAGTTTTCAAAGCCCTTCCAACACTTACGTAATTCGGTCAGGAAAGAAAGCTGGCATTTGTAATCCCATTTTAAAACATAAAAAAATGCAACTCTGAGATTAGGCAATCTGAAGAAGAACTAACTGTGGAGATTTCCAAACCTTCCTCAACAAGGGACCAATTTAAAAGGGATTATTCCAGAAAACTTTAGAGTGCGCTTCAAAAATCCCTTCTGTACCCTCATCACAGGAAGGCAAGAAATAAGAAAAACAGAAAGGCACTTTGCCTAGAATTTTAGCAAAGAAATATGACTGACCTTTAATAATCTATGAACCTGGCTGAATTTTCTCAAAAAACCTGCTGCATCTACACTCCGCAGGACCAGCCTGCTAGTAGTTTGGGCTACCAGCTCGCAGCCTCCAAGACAGCCGCCCAGCAAAAGGCCGGCAGCTAGGTGAGGACAACCTGGAGAACCCCCTTTGCGCAATGAGGTCAGGAGTTCCACACTGCAGTGTCTCCTCGTCTGAAGCTTCCAACTTTTCATTTTCAGGAGAGCTGCAACCAGGCTCTCCAAATCTGCCCCAACGCGCGCGCGCGCGCATACACACACACACACACACACACACACACACACCACACACAAACATACAGACACACAAACCCAGCGGGTGCTCGCTTCCGCTCCCCTGATAAAGAATGGTAATCAAGTTTCTCACCATCCTCATAGTTTTTGAGATAGTAATCCGGGCCCGGGCCCCCGCGGCTTTTCGCCGGGTTCCTCAGGTTCTGGAACTGCAGGAAGTCGGTCCTTTTGCCCCCGAAGCGCAGAAAGGCGGGCGAAAGTCCCCGGGCCAGGGTCACCAAGCGCTTGGAGCTGCAGAGGAAGAGAATAAGAGAGGAAAGGTTCCCGGGACAGGACGAGAGCGCGTGGGGCACGGAGAAGGGCCCTCTTCCTACTCCCTGAGGGCGACCTGGCCAGGGCTAGAGGCTCTGTGCCTGCCCCAGCCGGTAGTCCACGCTGGCCCCTGGCCGCTCCCGCAGCTTCTAGCTAGTGCCCCGCGCCCCAGCCCGCCCTCACCGCCCGACTCCGGGGGCTATGCCTCTCGCTTCCAGGCGCCCGCAGCGGCCCCATCCCGCAGACACCCAGATCCTGATCTCCTAAAGGCTACAGATTGTGTTTGTTCATAGAGTGTACGGGGTGGGTGTACGTGCTACGAGCACGGCGCTAAAGCGCAGTTGCCCGGCTTCTGCCACTGCCAGGAAAGCGCTCCGGGCGGAGACGCGCTAGGCGCGCCTACCTCTGGCTTCCGACCCTTGCCAAAAACTTGTATGCTGAAAGCCGGCATTGCCTCCTCAGTCCCAGGGGCCCCACAAACCTCCGTGCAGGAGGTGAAACCTGCCTTGTTTCTCTCAGACCAGGCCCGGCGCCTGAGCTTAAGTGGATTCTTACTTTCTTTCTTTTAATGTCCGAGTTGATTTGTCTTTTTCACTATATTGTAAAAACCGCATTGTTTCCCAAATCCCCGGACGGAAAGATCCCCAGGTTAAACCCTTGCCTTTCCAAGAACACTTCTCTACTCCCGCACCACCACCACCACACACACACAGAGTAAAGGCGTAAAGGCAACGTCTCTTTGGCCCCTGAAACAATTCCGCCTGATCTCAGGAAAGGTAACATCCTCCTCCCCACCCCACCCCCGAGTTAGGCTCCATCTTTCTTCTTTCCCACTTGGGGCCGTTTGGAACCGCTAGGGAAAATGAAGCTTGCCGAAATGTGGAACCTGCGCGTTAGGGGATACTAAATGAGCATTAAAACAATAGCATTTACATCTATTTAAGGTCAGGATTTCCATCAATAGGTTTTTAAAAGCCAAAGGCTGCTGCTTTGGGAAGGAGGAGGGAAGGAGCAATGCAGATACTGATAATGCTGAGGGGATCAGCTGCTGAGTTCCGGGTCTGTAAATTATTTTTTAACGCTTTACTGTTTCAGATCCTGAAAACCCAAATCCAAATGGTGACGTTAAAGAGCATCATAAAGTAGGTGGATACGAGAAAGAAAAAACAGACTCTGCTTTTGGAGTTTTTTGAGAAGAGACGTGGCTACCCCAGGGTCTTGTAACCAGAAGGGTCCTTTGGCTGAAGTCTCTGGGACCGCGCTCCAGGACAGGCACAGTCAGGGTGTCGCGTGGGCCTACTGTGGCAAAGGAGACGTCCGCGCGAATCCGGTCCTGGGGAAAGGGCAGTTCCAACAACCTTTCATCCAGAAGCCTGCACAGCCAATGCGAATGCGCTCCGCCAGGACTTCTTCCCCGAAAAGCTGCCTTCCAGACTATTTTCTGAGGCAGGAAAGCATTAGGCGAACAGGCTGATGTTTAAAAAGAAAGAAAGAAAGCTGGAGGAGAAAGGGGGTCTGCGCAGCTGAAGGAGTTCAATGCAAGTGCGACATTGCGGAAAACTCCGTTGCACCCTACATTCGGACGAGCTCAGAGACGCACTCTGCTGCACGAAGGAGCTTTCGAAGAGGAAGCTGGGCCGCGCGGAGCTGGCTGTTCCGCCCTGGCAGCAACCGCACCAGTAGGAACCGAAACGGCCTCCGCAAGGAAGCTACAGCCTCTCAGTTCTCCGGCTACCCTTCCTCCATGTGGAAGGAGCGCTCCACGTGGCGCCTCCCGCTACCTGCGGCATCCGCAGACCTGACCCGGGCCAGGGGGACAACCCCAAGAGCTGAGAGGCAGGCGCACCTCAAGAAGCAAAACTCGAATTTCGCAAGGAGTGAAAAATACGAAGGATGCACAACGGACGTGGCCTCGGGGCAGAGTGGGACTGAGAGCGCTGAAGGCTCTTCGAGGGGAACCCAGAGCTGAGGCTCCAACTTGGAGGGAATTTTTAAAAACTCAACACTTGGATTCGACATTGCAGAGGATTTATTTCTTATTTTACACTGCAACTCTGTCCCTGATGGGAAGGGATCGTAGTTGCCTAACTGCCAAACTGCAACAACCCGGGGAGAGTGTGAGCCCAATTAGATTACAAGCCCTAGAGCAAAGGGAATCACAAACCTCCGGGTTTGTTAATCCGCTGGTGCGGGGTTCAGATCTCCGAAGCCTCCCTGGAGTATTTCTGGGTCTCTTACCGCTTCCCTTATAACGCTGTGACCCCAGCGAGGATTTTTTTTTTCTTTTCTTTAAAGAAAAGCTAAACTGTGCAGTTACCGCAGGAGATTTAAGGAGGAACTGGGGGGGAGGGGGGCATTCCGTCTATAAAAAGCGCCTTACAAAGTCCTGAAGTCTGGAGATGACAGCGGAGGATATAAAATAAAAAAATTTAACTCCGATCCAACTTGCCCACCACTCAAGCCTCTGCTTAAATTCGTTTTCTGTCTGAGAGTGGGAGAGAACTGACGAAACGATCTTTCCGTGGAAAATTCCACTTTCGTGCAATCCCGCTTGAACATTCACAGACACACACACACTCCTCTCTGTCGCACATACACACACACACCCACACACATACCCATTCTTTTCAGCTCTTTGTTGTTTGAGATCTTTTCTTCGCTTTTGTAACTGCTCTGAACTTCTTGTTTCTTTTTCAGAAGGAGACGGGGAGGCTAATTGTGGATATATGTAAGCACAACATTTTTTCAGTCATAACTGATAAGTTTCTGAAATGCCTTCTGCATTGCAAACATGTGCATCTTAATAGAAAACATTGCTTTTCCCAATCACTAGTTACAGCCTCATAGCACACAATCCAGGAGGAAGAAAACCTCCTTTCTTCTCTTTGAGAGATCTGCTTGGCTTACTTTCTTCTTTCCCCTTTGGAATGGGGGATAGGAAGGGGTTGAGGGGATGTTACTAAAAATTTTTAAATGATCCATCGAAGCCCCTGCCTTACCTTAGGAAATCGAGCCAGCCATCATGAATGATGGACGGATCCAGCTGCAGAGAGAGGAAGTTCTCATTGACTGTCCTGACTGGGTTCTTGGTGCTCACATCAAGTAGAATCAGGGTCTTTTCCTTCAAACCTGCAGCTCTGTCTACAGGCAAGGGTCTCCTGTCTCCAGCTTGGGAGGAAAGGGAGAGATGGAGCAACAGAGCCAAGCAGAGAGCCCCCGGGGCTAGGCACGCGGGGGGGCGGGAGTTGCTGGAGGGCATGGCTTCAGGGAAGGCACAGAGCACCCTCATTCAATCCCTCTGATTTAAACCTCTCTTCCTACTTGGTCTCGCTAGTGACTAATTGTCCTTATCTAAAGTGTGTGTCTGTCCGCCTTTTCCCCCCTTTTTTTCCCTTCCTCCCACCCCCCCCCACACACTCTCTCTCTCTCGCTCTCTCCCTCTCTCTCTCTTTCTCTCGCTCGCTCGTTTTTTTTTTATTTTATTTTATTTTATTTTTTTTTTTCAGTGTTTTGGTGCTGGTGGAGCGAACTCACGCCCCTAGCCAGCCTTCCCAGTGACTCTTGCCAAGAGAACTCGTACACCGGCACCGCCCCTTTAAGAGATTTCTACTGCAGACATTTTTTAACTTTTTAAAGGTAAGGGGAGGGGGGCAGGCGGGAAGGAGGAGAAAAGGGTGGCGTTGTACCCTCCTAATTTAACCCTCTAGGGTCAGAAAGCAGAGGGAGGAATCCAAACCATGCCATCGTACCGTCTCGGGTACAGAGCAAGGCGTCTCGTTTTTTACTTCCCTCCCTGCGAGGCTCTGGAGGGCTGGTCAAGCTCCGACTCCGACCCGAAAGCCCCAGCGCCAACCCCGAGCGCGCTGGAGTAGTGTTCCCACCGACAGCACGTTTGTTTGTCCTGACAGCGTCAGGCACTTCATCCGTTCAGGGCCCTTTTCTGGTTGAAGCAGCAATAGCAAGGGCGGTTAAGTTGAGGCGTTGATTCCTGTCAAAGCATAGAGCCCTGGAGTAGATTCCCTGAACAGGAGCCCTGATCTCTGTGACGCGTTGGGTAACCACACCGAAGCATCCTCTGACCTCGATAGGGCAAAGAGTGGCAAGAAGGAAAAACACAGTGACCTGGTCAAGCAGCTTCTCCGATCCGAGGGCCAAAAGGGACATGCGCCCTGGCTCTGCTCTGCTCTTGCCTGCAACCGAGGAATAAAGATCTTGGGAGCGTCAATATATGCTGGCTTTGGCCAAGTCGAAGCTACCTGGACTGTGCTTGGATAGTCAGGGCGGCTCTGCTTCCAACTGTGCCACTGCTTGGCCACTCTATTCTGCTGCACAGGTACAGTCCCCTCTCCAGACCCTCCTGGAGGTCAATCCTATACTTAGCCCTCCTGCAGGGAAGTGCGCCTTTACAGTGTCAGATGGGACCATAGTGACACTTTCGGGTTTCCATCTCGGCCCCCAGTCAAAACCAGAGTCACATAGCCCTGGATGGGGAATAACAGCTGGAAGCCGCATGATGCACGCGACCCGCCGCTGCTCATTGAACTTCCACCCCACAACAGCTTGCAAATTGAATTCTAGGTCCTAACCTGAAGCGCGAGAAAGGGATCAGGCACAGTTTGCTGCAGTCACATTGCTGGGCCCCACTTTCGGCTTCTTTCTGGAACAAAATGGACCTTCTATTTGGCAGATGAAGGGAACTACTTTATGTAGTGTGGGCAGGCACAAACGCTGAAGCGTCCAGGGCTCTCCTTGGTATCAAACAAGTAAAACCCTAAAATGCAGAGCAAGGGTTTTCCCCAGGGGTGGATGGACAAGGGTTAGTCTTAAAGCCCAGCAAACGCTATAATAGCAACCTGTATCCTCTTACCTCCACCCAGACCAGGATTAACTATCTGAAAAGAGCTGGAGTAGATGACCTTCAGCTGAAGTACCCTGAAAAGCCTCTACCAACCTAAGCATCCAGGAAATCGAGATTATGTTGCATTCATCTGTGAAGCACCATGACGACCTTTTAGAAATAGGACTGCATAAAATGATATGGGAGAAAGCAAATGCAAGTCATATTATTTAAAGATGATTTTTTAAATCAAGCTGTTACATAGTGAAGTATTGGATGTTGGCTCCAGCCCTAAGGCCAATTTCCTTCAGTTCCTGAACATTTCTAACACATTTAGATCCTTTAAACTGTGTGTGTGTGTCTGTGTGTGGGTGTGTGGTGTGATACAAATTTCAGTCGAAATTTTTGTAATTTTTAAGTATGTATTGAGCACCTCTTAGAGATGGCAACAGCCTGGCGAGCAAACACTTTTGTCTTTGTGTTCCCAGACCAGAGCACTTAGTAGGCACTCAATAAATTCTGTGAAATAAATTAATGGTAAATCCAATCATGCTCAACACACTGAAATAATATGCTCCTCTCCAGAAGAATGTGAAAAATAAATACTTTTATTTGTCACAGTAAATTATGGTTTGGGTCTCTGTTCAATAATTTGTTTTCCCAGTTATTAACATTTTCCTGGCCATCTCCTTCAAAAAATACTTCCCTTGTAAAGTCATTAGTTCATTTGCTATATTAAAAATTTTTTAAATTATATATTTTTGACAATAAGCCAGATTTTCCAAGGGCCTAAAAAACCCTTGGCTTACAAGTGAATGTACCTTTAGAAGCCATGTTAATTGGGACCAGTGGAAGACAATTTGAATAAATATGTCCACTAGATGTCTATAATTAATATTCCTTTCAAAAATATCTATTCTTGTGACCAAGAATGAACTTGAGTATAATGAGAATGCGCTTAATTATGAATTTTCACCATTTTTGCTTACTGACCTAACTACTCTGTAATGGTTTCTTGGCCTAATTAAGTAGTATTTAATATTTTCATCAGAATCTGTATGTGGTATTAAAATCAAAATCAACAAAACAAACTGCTTGTTTTCTTAATTCCCAATGAAAACCATTTCTCTAGTCTAGCCATTGAAATTCTAAGTCATTATATAGAGGACATCAGGGGAAAGAAATCACTGATATTTAAGGGGTTAGCCCTGGTTGGTCACTAAGATGATTTGATTGTTTGGTCCTTTGGTTTAGTTTGGGTTTAGCTCTCCAGAGATACTCTTTGCAAATAGCTGCCACACATACACTATATCATGGTTTTTGTCTTACCTCTCATCTAGACCTAAATAATTTGCTGTAAGTAGTTCATTATTCATCAGTATATTAGATTGATGTTTCTATTCTCTCTTCTGTGTGCTAGGTGACAGCAATCTGCATCTCTGTTTTGTCTTAGATTGTAATTTCCTAAAAGACAAGTATTGGGCCTCTGCATAAAATATGAACTGTTAGGCCAGGCGCAGTGGCTCACATCTGTAATCCCAGCACTTTGGGAGCCAAGGCAGGTGGATCACCTGAGGTAAGGAGTTCAAGACCAGCCTGGCCAACATGGTGAAACCCCATCTCTACTAAAAAATACAAAAATTATCTGGGCATGGTGGTGGGCACCTGTAATGGCAGCTACTCAGGAGGCTGAGACAGAAGAATTGCTTGAACCTGGGAGGAGGAGGTTACAGTGAACAAGGTGGAGCCATTGCACTCCAGCCTGGGTGACAAGAGCAAGACTCCATCTCAAAAAAATAAAAATTAAAATTAAAATTAAAAAAATAAAATATGAACTGTCAGGAACTAGATGCATTGATGTCTCCTTGGAAACACTCTGCTTAGTGTCTACTGAATGGTCTTCATAGATAAATTGCTTTGATATCTAAGAGCCCAGGTTCCCAGAACTATAAGAAAACATGAAGATTAACTTATTCAGTGATTTCTAGACTTTGATATTTCAAAATAAATATTAGTTAGTGGGGAGGAGTGGACATATGTTTGTCAAGATTTTGTTTTGTTTTGTTTTGTTTTGTTTTGTTTTTTGAGACAGAGTCTTGCTCTATCCCCCAGGCTGGAGTGTAGTGGTGCAATCTCAGCTGACTGCAACCTCTGCCTCCCGGGTTCAAGCAATTCTCCTGCCTCAGCCTCCCACGCAGCTGGGACTACAGGTACACACCACCACGCCCAGCTAATTTTTTGTAGTTTAGTAGAGACCAGGCTTTACCATGTTGCCTAGGCTGGTCTCAAACTCTTGAGCTCAGGCAATCCACCCACCTCAGCCTCCCAAAGTGTTGAGATTACAGGCGTGAGCCACCACGCCCAGCCTGTTTGTCAACTTTTTATTTTGTCTAGTAAGGACCTTAATAAAAACTGTCAACTACTTATCTCTATTACTTTCCAAAAGAAAAGAAAATTTTAACATATGAACAAAAGCTAAAATGACATGTCAAAATAAAGAGCAGATGTTTAAACTGAGTAAATTTAGCTTTATGAAAAATCCTGACCAGGTGCAGTGGCTCACGCCTGTAATTCCAGCACTTTCAGAGGTCGAGATGGGTGGATCACCTGAGGTCAGGAGTTCAAGACCAGCCTGGCCAACACGGTGAAACCCAGTCTCTACTAAAAATACAAAACTTAGCTGGACATGGTGGTAGGTGCCTGTAATGCCAGCTACTCGGGAGTCTGAGACAGGAAAATCACTTGAACTGAGGAGGTGGAGGTTACAGTGAGCTGAAATATGCCATTGCACTCCAGTCTGGGCGACAAGAGCAAAACTCCATCTCAAAAAAAGAAAAGAGAAAAGAAAAGAAAATCCCTGTATTAGTATCATTTCATCTCAGACAAGTGGAAATATATACCAGTGACCAACATGGGTACTAGGACTGGTGAACGGGACTACTGAGATATTATTCTGTGTTTATGTCCAAATTCTACTTTGTAGCATATAGTATTGCAAGATGTACAGCTAATGGTCATCTTGACTACAATGATTACTTTTTTTTTTTTTCTTGAGACAGAGTCTTGCTCTGTCGCCCAGGCTGGAGTGCAGTGGCGCAATCTCGGCTCACCGCAAGCTCCACCTCCCAGGTTCACACCATTCTCCTGCCTTAGCCTCCCAAGTAGCTGGGACTACAGGTGCTTGCTACCATGCCTGGCAATTTTTTGTGTATTTTTTAGTGGAGACAGGGTTTCACTGTGTTAGCCAGGATGGTCTCGATCTCCTGACCTCGTGATACGCCCACCTCAGCCTCCCAAAGTGCTGGGATTACAGGTGTGAGCCACCGCGCCCAGCCTACAATTATTTCTTTTGACTTTTCCTATGCCTTTTTCTCACTTTCAGCCTGTCACAAACTCATTAACTCTATATGCTGCCCGCCCTTTCCTTCTACTAAACATTCAAAGCTTAGTTTTCACTATTCCCACTTTCCCCTTCTGCAATAATTATGCCTAGCTGTCTAATAGAAAATTTTTAAAATGTTTTACACTAATTTTTTAAAATGTTGTAACTAGGACTGGGAAGCATGAAGACATAACAGCCAGTCCACTGTGTCCTCACTTACTGCCTGTATACCCAACTATGATGACTAATATTTATTGAGACCTGATGGTTCAAGCATGGTACTCTCAAAAAAACCCTAAGAAGAGTTTTTTATAAACTTCTTATACCTAGTTTACATATGAAAAAATTGAGACTCGGATATTAACTTTCTCATGGTACACAGTTAATAAGCACCAACACAGAATTAAACCCAGGGCCATCTGACTCTAAACCCTAGGTTTGTATTCTTAGTCACCACAAGTGACTAAAGTATTGTATAACCCTCTAGAACCTGTCAATGTATAGTGGGAAAACAAAAACAACAACAAAAAAAAAAACCTTAGAGTAGGAGTTGGAGGCCCTAGGTTTAAGTTCTGACTTTACCAGATCTTGTTTTGTAAACTTGGATAAAATTTTTAATGGTTCTAAGCCTCAACTGCCTTATCTGTAAAACTGATATAATATCCAAGAGTAAAGTAATAATCAATAAGGTTATGTACGGGGAAGTACTTTATAAATTCTAAAATATACAATCAATCAGGCACAGTGGTTCATGCTAATCCCAGCACTTTGAGAGGCTAAGATGGGAGGATTGCTGGAGCCCAGGAGTTTGAGACTAACCTGAGCAACATAGTGAGACTCTGTCTCTACAAAATGTTTTAAAAAAATATCCAGGTATGGTAGCACATGCCTGTAGTCCAACCTGCTCAGGAGACTGAGGTGGGAAGATTACTAGAGCCCAGGAGTTCAAGGCTACAGCGAGGCATGAGATCAAGCCACTGCACTCTAGACTGGGTAACAGAGCGAGACCTTATCTCAAAAAAAAAAAATTATACAATTGTGCTATCACTTTCTTATTCATTCTTATTTCCTGTCTCCCACACGTGCCACAAATACATCCCCTTAACTGATGACTATGGTAAGAATTAAGTTATACATGAATGACTTAGTGGTAAACCTGAAACAAAAGGTCAACTCTATCTAATATAATATGGTGTTAATAAATGTGGTCAAACAAGTCTACACCACATATTTTAACCATGTAGGCTCTTCTGCCTGTGATTAGCATCTCTTAAGGAAGAAATTAGAGTAGGTTTTATATGTCTTTGATTTTCCACTAGGAAAGGGGAAACAGGAATAGGCAAAGGACAGTACAAGAGAACACTGGTTACAAAGTATGTTATTTTACCATCAAGGACTGTCTCTGTCCTGCCAGGAGGAGCAAGAGATGACACTTTCTCCATATGGAATGTTGAAGGAGAAAATAATTGCCAGCTCTACTGACTACACTTTGGGGATGTTTGTTATTGAAAATACCTGAGAAGTTTTATGTGTAATATCTCTGGGGAAAAAAATCAGATTGCCTTTCATGTGTTCAATGGCTTCATAATTTATAACTGTGATTGCTCCACCTCATCATATTAAGAAAACTCTGGTCTTTGTCCTTACTACTGCCATCCAGCAGTACATTTATTTGGGGAAGATCATAACCATAATAAATGTGATTGACTCTAATAAGTTCAGTTTGAAACCCCTTAGCATGTTTGGAGGTAGGGATGGCAGTTATTTGAGGGACTGCTAGCGATAGAAAACTAACAGAAAAACAGATTAAAATTACTCATGTCTTTGTCACACCCATTGAAGAAGCTATCTTTCACCATCCCTGCCAATTTTGCCATTTATACGTTCAGGTAAGTTCTGAAAAGCATCATGTGATACTGAAAAAAGCATGGACTTCAGAGTCTGATAGACTGATTAAAATCTAATTCTCCATTTAATATCTGCTAATGTGATCTTTGTTGAATAAGTTATTTATCCTTGCTGAGTCCCAATTTCCCCATCTATAAAACAGGCATAAGATTACTTCCCTCCAAATGTGTTGTGAGAATTAAATAAGGTCATATCTTTAGTACCTGGCACATAGTTGCTACTCACTAAAAGTCATTTTCCTTCTCCTGGTTGGGTTTCACTGTGGCAATGAGTGTAATTTGTATAGATGGGTTACAAGGAAATTATACACCCACAACCTAAGGTTTTGAAATATAATTAACACATATACTATTTAATTTTATGCTCATAGCATAAAAAAGCACAGACTTTACCTTCATAATCTGGGTAGAAAATTAGAGTTACATCCGGGCACAGTGGCTCACGCCTATAAGCCCAGCACTTTGGGAGGCCGAGGTGGGCGGATCACGAGGTCAGGGGATTGAGACCATCCTGGCTAACATAACGAAACCCCATTTCTACTAATTAGCTGGGCAAGGTGGCACATGCCTGTAGTCCCAGTTACTCTGGAGGCTGAGGCAGGAGAATTGCTTGAACCTGGGAGGCGGAGGTTGCAGTGAGCTGTGATTGTGCCACTGCACTCCAGCCTGGGCGACAGAGCAAGACTCTGTCTCAAAAAAAAAAAAAAAAAAATTAGAGCATTAAAATTTTCAAGCTGTTTCTTGAAGAACTTGAAACTAATGCCAGCTCTACTGACTACACTTCGAGTGTGTTTCTTATTGAAAATAGCGAGAACTTTTAACATCCTAGGGGTAAAAAATCAGATTGCCTTTCACATGTTCTGTAGCTTCATTAACTATATATATATGTATAAGTTGTT
Organism: Rhinopithecus bieti; assembly: GCF_001698545.2. NCBI lineage: Eukaryota > Metazoa > Chordata > Mammalia > Primates > Cercopithecidae > Rhinopithecus > Rhinopithecus bieti. The sequence goes on from NW_016803361.1 coordinate 3,271,634, forward strand.
TTTATATGTACTGTTTTCTTAGACAGTTATTACATATTAATCTTAAAGATAATTTCTAAGAAAGTAATGTCTATAAATCATGTATGTTTATCTCAATACATTAAAATATTAATCTCCTTGTAATCCCAGCATTTTGGGAGGCTGAGGCAGGCAGATCACCTGAGGCTGGGAGTTCGAGATCAGCCTGGCCAACAAGGCGAAACCCCATCTCTACTAAAAATACAAAAATTAGCTGGGCGTGGTGGCGAGCACCTGTAATCCCAACTACTCAGGAGGTTGAGCCAGGAGAATTGCTTGAACCTGGGAGGCGGAGGTTGCAGTGAGTAGAGATTGCCCCACTGCACTCCAGCTTGGGAAACAGAGTGAGACTCTGTCTCAAAAATAAAATAAAATAAAATATTAATCTCAACATTGAGATTAATGGACCTGTAATAAAACATTTGCCTGTAATACAATTGTGTTTGTCAACTCCAAAAAAGTGACTAGCTATGACTGTATTTTCTTTTGTCCTCTAGGCTAATGGCATACTTTGACCTTTCTATTTTTATTTCTTTTATTATTATTACTATTATTATTATTATTATTTGAGACACGGTCTCACTCTGTCACCCAGGCTGGAGCGCAGTGGTGTGATCATAGCTCACTGCAGCCTCTACCTCCTGGACTCAAGCAATCCTCTCACTTCAGCAGCTCTGTGTAGCTGAGATCACAGGTGTGACTATGCCTGGATACTTTTTTTTGTTTTTTGTAGAAGCAGGCTGTCACCATGTTGCCCAGGCTGGTCTCAAACTCTTGGGCTAGAGCAATCCTACCACCTTAGCCTCCCAAATGCTGTGATTATAGGCATGAGACTTTGACCTTTTTAAATACGCTAATATGTTTAGTTCATTTTAAGGAGAGTTAAGCAAATGTTTATAACAGAAGGCTTACCACTGGTTCATTCCACTACTCAACAATCAAAATCAGCTGATAGACTTTACTAGTACATACTTACTCAACTGAATATTTTACTTCTGCTTGAATTAACATCTAGACCCCTAATTCTTTGGAGTAGTTTTGTTCCCACATAAGCAGATCCAAGACCTTCCTTAATTCGACGCTCGTTATGTTAAACCTTATCAGCCTTAACTGTCACCAAATTTTCTAATTCTTCTAATCCTTTTCATTATCTAGAGATATTGACATGCTGATGACCGTTGGGAAGTATATTTAATTTTGATCAGACACTTAAATTTTCAATTATTCTTTTGATTTTCTGAAGCCTGGACAACACAATAAAATAGTATTTCCTGTGTGCAAATACCTAAAAACAGTCTTTTCCCCTTTCAAGTAGAAATGAAAATAATGTGCAAGCCTAGGTCAGAGATTCTCACCCCTGGCTGCACATTAAAATCATCTGAGGAGCTTTTTAATAATTTATTTGGAGTAGGGCTTGAGAATATTCCGGATCCCTCACTAAACAATTCTATTTGGTTTCTAATTTCAGAGAGCAAATTTAGATGACAAAGGATCCCACATTATTTAATCTATTTGATTCCTAGGTTTCAGATAATGAGGAGAAATAGGTCAGATTCTAAGGGATATCTCAAAAAAAATATTGGAATCTATTCTACACCAAATTTAGAAAGTGAAAGTTCAGATAGAAAGGGACCATCCCCTAAGGGGGAAAATTATGCAAGTAAATACCATACATCCTACTAGCTTTAACAGATTTTTAAACTGATCATTCTTTCATTCAATAAATATTTTCACTTTATACCATTTGATTAGGAAATTTGAAATACTGAATAACACTACTTGTGAATACAGAAAAATGGGAACCTTCTTGCATGCTGATAGAAGTATAAACTAACTGGGCCACTCTGGAGACTGATCTGGCAATACTTAGTTAAATTAAATATGTGTATTCCCCAAGAGCCAGTAATCCCACCACTGGGCATAAACTCCAGCAGTAAAATTTGCAAAAAGGCTCATTAAAAGATTTGAATGAAGATGGTCAGTAAAGCGTTGAGTGTAATAGTGAGGAACTGGAGACACCTAGATGTCCATCATAAAGGAAATAGGTAAAATGAGGACAACTGTTAGAAGCAATGAACGAAATGTGCACACATAGATATGTACACAAAATAGATAGGTTTTAAATACAATAATAGGTGAGAAACACACAAAACCAGAATGATATCTATAGCACAATAATGTTAGTGCAAATTAAACACATACATTAAACAATATATTTTACAAGGATATGAAAACATCAAAGGACATACATCAAACACATGAGAGTTGATGCCTATAAGATAGGTGTCAAAAGAAAAAGAAAATCAAACAAAAAGACTTTTCATGGACCAATGTTCATAAACAGTCTCCTGCATTCAAAGCAATACTTAACCAATTTTGGGGGGGAAAAAACAAGAAATATTTATTGAGGTCTGACAACGGACCAGGTATTGTGTCCTCCTGCCACCTTGAGATCTAAAGAGGAATAAGAATATCCTTGCCCTTGGAAACCTCACAATCTACCTGGAAAAACGAACAGGCTAACAAATCCATTTGATAAGCGCTATAATAAAAATGTGGTGAAAGGTGCTGTGGAGCACAAAAAGGGATTATGACTTAAAATCAATTTGTGGCCGTGCGTGGTGGCTCACGCCTGTAATCCCAGCACTTTGGGAGGCCAAAGCAAGTGGGTCACCTGAGGTCAGGAGATTGAGACCATCCTGGCCAACATGGTGAAACCCTGTCTCTACTAAAAATACAAAAAATTAGCCAGGTGTGGTGGAGCGTACCTGTAGTCCCAACTATGGAGGCTGAGGCAGGGGAATCACTTGAACCTGGGAGGCGGAGGTTGCAGTGAGCTGAGATCACACTACTGCACTCCAGTCTGGCAACAGAGCAAGACTCCATCTGAAAAAAAAATCAATTTGTATATATAGAAGCTTATTACTTGATACATGTATAATTTTGCATCACAATAATTACTAAAATATTTCATACTGTTTTTCTTTTTATACGTCCAGTTTTGACTAGGTTCTACTTCGGTAATAGCTAAGGGTTGCCTGTTGTAGAAATGCTAGAGTGCCATCTGCTGGTGGAAATGTTTGAAATTCCCCCATCTACCTCACAATCTGTTCTCAAAACAAAATAATCATGTCCATCATCAGATATTTGGGCTTGAAGAAATCTCAGAAATCGTCTAGTTCAGGACCCTAGTTTTAGAGAGTAGGAAGTATCTTTCTTACAAGATTTCATCTCATTTAAGAAAATCAAGAACACACAAGCATACACACACACCATTCCATCACCACTGTAAATGTCACAGAATGCTATACAGTTAAGACTCACAAAGATATACTATCTTAATTTCCCCAAATAGATAAACATATAATCTCCTTTAAAGACTTCCATGAGACATTTTTAAACCTTTTGGTAAAGATCACTTCCCAGGAAAACAATCTTAGTAAGGCAGTTTACTGCAACATGAAAAGAATTAGTTCTGAGGTCAACCCTAAGTTCATTCCAGTTTTACTATGTATTTTTAAAAGTAAGGAAGTTCTAAACATGGAAATGAAAACATGATACCCACTACCACAAAAACACACTTAAGTATATAACCCATAGATCCTACAAAGCAACCACACAATAGAAACTACAAAGCAACTAGCTAACAATGTCATGATAGGATCAACACCTCACATATCAATATTAACCTTGAATATAAATGGTCTAAATGCCCCACTTAAAAGACACAGAGTGGTAATTTGATTTTTTTTAAAAATGAGACCCATCTATCTGCTGTCTTCAAGACACCCATCTCACACATAATAACACTCATAGGCTCAAAGTAAAGAGTTGGTGATATGGTTTGGATTTGTGTCCCAACCCAAATCTCATGTGGAATTCTAATCCCCAACGTTGGAGGAGGAGCCTGGTGAGAGGGGACTGGATCATGGAAGTGGATTTCTCCTTTTCTGTTCTCATGACACTGAGTGAGTTCTCATGAGATTGAGTTAAGTGTGTAGTACCTACCCCTCCTCTCTCTATCCCAGGCTCCAGCCATGTAAGACATGCCTACTTCCACTTCTGCCATGATTGTAAGTTTCCTAAGGCTTCCCAGCCATACTTACTGTACAGCCTACAGAACCATGAGCCAACTAAACCTCTTTTATTTATAAATTACCCAGTTTTGGGTATTTCTTTATAGCAGTGTGAAAACGGACTAATACAAAAAATTGGAACCAGGAGCAGGGTACTGCTATAAAGATACCTGAAAATGTGGAAGTGACTTTGGAACTGGGTAATGGGCAGAGGTTGGAACAGTTTGAAGGGCACAGAAGCAGACAGGAAGATGAGGGAAAGTTTGAAACTTCCTAGAGCCTTGTTAAAATGTTGTGACCAAAATACTGATAGTGATATGCACAATGAAGTCCAGGCTGAGATGGTCTCAGATGGAGATGAGGAACTTACTGGGAACTAGAGAAAAGGTCGCTTTTCTACGCTTTAGCAAAGAGGTTGGAGGCATTGGGCAACTGCCCTAGGGATCTGTGGAACTTTAAACTTGAAAGTGATGATTTAGGGTATCCAGTGGAAGAAGTTTCTAAGCAGCAAAGCATTCAAGATGTAGTCTGGCTGCTTCTAGTAGTCTATGCACACTCATGAGCAAAAAAATGATGTAAAACTTGAACTTATATTTAAAAGGGAGGCATAAAAGTTTTGAAATTTTGCAGCCTGGCCATATGGTAGAAAAGAAAACCCATTTTGATGGGAAGAATTCGAGCCAGCTACAGAAATTTGCATAAGTAAAAAGAAACTAAATGTTAATAGCAGACAATGGGAAAAATGCCTCAAAGACATTTGAGAGACCTTTGTGGCAGCCCCTCCCCTCATAGGCCCCAAGGCCTAGGAGGGAAGAACGGTTTCGTGGGCCAGGCCCAGACCCCAATGCCCTGTGCAACCTACTCTCTGCATCCCAGCCCCTCCAGTTCTAGCCATGGCTAAAAGAGCCCCACATAGGTCTCAGACTCCTACTCCAGAGGGTGCAAGCCATAAAAACTTGGCAGTTTTCATATGGTGTCAAACCTCCAGATGCTCAGAGGGCAAGATCTGAGGCTTGGAAGCCTTGAGCTAGATTTCAGAGGATGTATGGAAATGCCTGGATGTCCAAGCAGAAGTCTGCTGCAGGGGTGAAGCCCTCATGGAGAACCTCTACTAGGACAGTGTGGAGGGGAAATGTGGGGTTGGATCCCACACACAGAGTCCCCACTAGGGCACTTCCTAGTGGAACTGTGAAAAGAGGGCCACTGTTCTTCAGACCCCAGAATGGTAGATGCACTGACAGCTTGTTCAGTGCACTTGGGAAAGCTGCAGGCACTCATCACCAGCCCTTGAGAGTAGCCATGGGAGCTGAGCCCTGCAGAGCTAAGCAGTGGAGCTCCTCAAGGCCTAGGGAGCCCAACCCTTGCATCAGTGTGCCCTGAATGTGAGACACGATGTCAAAGGAGATTATTTTGGAGCTTTAAGATTTAATGACTGCCCTTCTGGGTTTTGGATTTGCATAGGACCTGCAGCCCCTGTCTTTTGGCTGATTTTTCCCTTTTGGAATGGGTGTATTTACCCAATGTCTGTACCTCCATTGTATCCTGTAGGTAACTAACTTGTTTTTGATTTTACAGGCTTATAGGCAGAAGAGACTTGCCTTGTCTCAAATGAGACTTTGGACTGTGGACTTTTCAATTAATGCTGAAATGAGTTAAGACTTGGGAGACTGTTAAGAAGAGATGCCTATATTTTGCAATGTGAGAAGGATATGAAATTTGGGAGGGGTTGTGGGCAAAACGATATGATTTGGATTTGTGTCCCTGCCCAAATCTCAATTTGAATTGTAATCCCCAATTTTGGAGGAAGGGCCTGGTGAGAGATGATTGGATCATGGGGGTAGATTTCCCCCTTGCTGTTCTTGTGACAGTGGGTGAGTTCTCATGAAATCTGGCTGTTTAAAAGTGTGTAGTGGTCGGGTGTGGAGACTCATGTCTGTAATCCCAGAATTTGGGGAGGCTGAGGCAGGCAGATCATGAGGTCAGGAGTTCGAGACTAGCCTGGCCAACATGGTGAAACCCTGTCTCTACTAAAAAACACAAAAATTAGCCAGGCATGGTGGCAAATGCCTGTAATCCCAGCTACTCAGGAAGCTGAGGCAGGAGAATCACTTGAAACCAGAAGGTGGAGGTCACAATGAGCTGAGATCACGCCACTGCACTCCAGCCTGGGCAAAAGAGCAAAACTCCATCTCAAAAAAAAGAAAAAAAAAGTGTAGCACCTCCCCTTTTGTTTCTCTTCCTCCTGCTCCAGCCACGTAGGACATGCCTGCTTCCCCTTCTGCCATGATTGAAAGTTTCCTGAGGCCGCCCCAACCACACTTCCTGTTCAATCTATGGAACTGTGAGCCAACTAAGCCTCTTTCCTTTATAAATTACCCAGTTTCAGGTATTTCTTAATAGCAACAAGAGAATAGACTAACAAATAGACCTACAAAAAGACTTAGCTGCACAATTATAGTGAAGGACTTCAACACCACCCTGTCACTATTAGATCACTGAGGCACAAATATAACAAACAATCTGGACTTAAACATGACACTTGACCAATTACACCTAATAGACATCTACAAATTACTCCGCTTATCAACCACAGAATATGCACTCTTCTCTTCTGCGCACATAACATACTGCAAGATCAACCACATTCTAGGCCATAAAGCAAGTCTCAATAAATTCAAAAAAGTCAAAATCCTACCAACCTTACTCTTGGACCACAGTGGAATAAAAATAGAAATGAATACCAAGAAGATCTCTCAAAACCACACAATACACGAAAATTAAACAATTTTCTCCTAAGTGACTTCTGGGTGAACAACAAAATTAAGCCAGAATTTTTTAAATTCTTTGAAATAAAAAATGAAAACAAAGACACAACATACCAAAATCCCTGAGTTGTATCAAAAGCAATATTAAGAGGAAAGTTTATAGCACTAAATAGCTACCACAAAAAAATTAGAAAGATCTTAAATTAACAATTTAACATTCCACCTAAAGGAACTAGAAAAACAAGAACTCCAAAGCTAGCAGAAGAAAAGAAATAACTAAATTAGAGCAGAATTGAACTAAATCCATACAAAGAATCAACAGAAACAAAAGTTTGTTCTTTAAAAGGATCAAGAAGATCAACAGACTACTAGGTAGATTAACAAAGATAAAAGAGAGAAGATCCAAATAAGCAAAATCAGAAATGACAGATGTGACAACCAATCTCAGAAATACAGAAGATCCTCAGAGACTATTATGAGTGCTTCTATGCCACAAACTACAAAACCTAGAGGAAATGGATAAATTCCTGGACTCATACAATCTCCCAAAATTGAATCAGCAAGAAATTGAAACCCTGAACAGACCAACAGCAAGTTCAGAAATTTAATTAGTAATAAAGCACCTACCAAAAAACAAAGAAGTCCCAGACCAGATAGATTAACAGCCAAATTCTACCAGACATACGAAGAAGAACTGGTACCAATTCTAGTGAAACTATTCCAAAAAATCGAGGAGGATGGACTCCTCCCTAACTAATTCTATGGAGCCAGCATCACCTGATACTAAAACTTGGCAAAGACACAACCGAAAAAGACTACAGGCCAATATCCATAATAAACACAGATGCAAAAATCCTCAACAAAATACTAGCAAACTGAATCCAGCAGCACATCAATAAGCTAATTCACCATGATCACATAGGCATATAGGCTTGATTCCTAGGATGAAAGGTTGGTTCGACATAAACAAATCAATAGGTGTGATTCACCACACAAGCAGAATTAAAAACAATTGGCCAGGCATGGTGGTTCACACCTATAAAATAATTCCAGTATTTTAAGCAGCCAAGGGAGGAGGATCACCTGAGACCAAGAGTTTGAGACCAGCCTGGAAAACATAGTGAGATCCTCTCTACCAAAAAAAAAAAATTAGCTAGGCATGGTGGCACGTGCCTGTAGTTGCAGCTACTCAGTGGGGCTGAAGTAGGAGAATCGCTTAAGCCCAGTAGGTCAAGGCTGCAGTAGGCCATGATCATACCACTTCACTCCAGCCTGGGCAACAGAGTGAGACTTTCTGTTGAAACACATACATACATACAAACAAAAAACATATGATCATTTCAACAGATGCAGAAAAAGCTTTTGATAAAATCTTACATCCCTTCATGATAGAAACCCCCAAGAAAGTAGACATCAGAGGAACATACCTCAAAATAATGAGAGCTATCTATGATAAACCCACAGCCAACATCATACTGAAAGGGCAAAAACTAGAAACATTCCCCTTGAGAACTGGAACAAGACAAGGATGCCTACTCTCAGCACACATTCTTCATAGTACTAGAAGTGTTACCCACAGCAATCATGCAAGAGAAATAAATAAAAGTCATCCAAATAGGGAAAAAAAAGAAGTCAAACTATCTCTGTTTATGGATGATATGATTCTATACATAGAAAACCCTAAAGACTCCACCAAAAGGCCCCTAGAATGGATAAATGACTTCAGCAATGTTTCAGGATACAAAATCAATGTACAAAAATCAGTAGTATTTCTATACACCAATAATGTTCAATCTAAGAGCCAAATCAAGAACACAATCCCTTTAAAATAGCCACACACAAAAAGTGAAATACCAGCCAGGTGCAGTGGCTCACGCCTGTAATCCCAGCACTTTGGGAGGCTGAGGCAGGTGGATCACGAGGTCAGGAGATTGAGACCATCCTGGCCAACACGGTGAAACCCCATCTCTACTAAAAATACAAAAAAATTAGCCAGGCATGGTGGCAGGCGCCTGTAGTCCTAGCTATGCGGGAGGCTGAGGCAGGAGAATGGCGTGAACCCGGGAGGCGGAGCTTGCAGTGAGCCAAGATCACACCACTGCACTCCAGCCTGGGCAACAGAGCAAGACTCCATCTCAAAAAAAAAAAAAAAAAAAGAAAAGAAAAGAAAAGAAAAGAAACTGAAATACCTGGGAATATATCTGACCAAGGAGGTGAAAGATCTCTACAAGGAGAACTACAAAACACTGCTAAAAGAAATCACAGATTACACAGACAAATAGAAAACATTCCATGTTCATGAATTGGAATAATCAATATTATAAAAATGGCCATATTGCCCAAAGCAATCTATAGATTCAATGCTATTCCTATCAAACTACCAATGTCATTTTTCACAAAACTAGAAAAAAACTATACTAAAATTCATATGGAACCTAAAAACACCTGAAGGCCAAGGCAATCCTAAGGAAAAAGAACAAAGCCAATGGTATCACATTACCTGACTTCAAACCATACTGTAAGGCTATAGTAACCAAAACTGTACCACTCATAGTACTGGTATAAAAACAGACACAGACCAATGGAACAGCATAGAGAACCCAGAAACAAAGCTGCACACCTACAGCCATCTGATCTTTGACAAAGTTGACAAAAAAAAAAAAAAGCAATGGGTAAAGGACTCCTTATTAAATAAACAGTGTTGGCATAGCTGGCTGGTCATAAGCAGAAGAATGAAACTGGACCCCTACCTTTCACCATATGAAAAAATTAACTCAATCTATAAGAATCCTAGAAGAAAACCTAGGAAACACCATTCTGGACATCAGCCTTTGGAAATAATTTATAATTAAGCCCTGAAAAGCAACTGCAACAAAAACAAAAATTGATAAGTGGGATCTAATTAAACTAAGTGGCTTCTGCACAGCAAAAGAAACTATCAACAGAGTACACAGATGATCTAGAGAATGGGAGAAAATATTACAAACTACTCATCCAACAAAGGCTTAATATCCAGAATCTATAAGGAACTTAAACAACCGAACAAGCAAAAACTAAGTAACCTCATTTAAAAAATGAGAAAAAAACACAAACAGATACTTCTCAAAAGAAGATATACAGGCAGCCAACATTTAAGAGTGTTCCACATAACTAATCATCAGAGAAATGCAAATAAAACCACAATGAGTTGCCATCTCACACCAGTCAGAATAGGTATTATTTAAAAAAGGAATGCCTGTACACTGTTGGTGAGAATGCAAATTAGTTTAGCCACTATGGAAAGCTATTTGTTATTTCTCAAAGAACTTAAAACAGAACTACCATTCAATCCAGCAATCTCATTACTGGGTATATATCCAGAGAAAACAAATCACTCTACCAAAAAGACACATGTATTTGCATGTTCACAGCAGCACAATTCACAATAGCAAACACATGGAATCAACCTAGGTGCTCATCTACATTGGACTGGATAAAGAAAATGTGGTACAGATACACCATGGAATACTATGCAGCCATAAAAAAAAGAACAAAATCACGTCCGTTGAAACAACATAGATGCAGCTGTGAATTAACACAGGAACAGAAAACTAAATATTGCATGTTCTCACTTCTAAGTGGGAGACAAATATTGGGTACTCATGGACAGAAAGATGACAACAATAGACACTGGGGACTACTAGAGGGGTTAGGGAGAGCAGAAAGGTTGAAAAACTATTGGTTACTATTCTCAGTACCTGAGTGATGGGATCATTTGTACCCCAAACCTCAGCATCATGCAATATAACCAAATAATAAATCTACACAAGTACCTCCTGAATCTAAAATAAAAGTTGAAAAAAATTAAAAAAGAATAGATGTTATTCACCATTATTAATGTGATTAGGTGTAATTTAATCTTGACTGAAAATAGCTAATTGTTTAACTAAAAGTTTAGTTTTTCCTATAGCATATCTAATATAAGTTGAAAGTGTCTTTCTTAAAATGTATGAGATCCTTACAATGGAATACTATTAGACAATTATAAGAATGGAGTACTAATATAACCTATAATGTGGATGAGCTTTGAAAACATTATGCTAAGTGAAAGATGTCCATCACAAACGACCACGTAATACAAAATTTGTTTATATGAAATATCCAGAACAGGCAAACATATAGAAACAAAAAATAGATTAGTGGTGGTCAGTATTGGGGAGAAGTTCATGAGGAATGACTGATAAAAGGTAAAGAGTTTCTTCTGTGCAAATCAAAACCACAATGAGATACCATCTCACACCAGTTAGAACGGCAATCATTAAAAAATCAGGAAACAACAGTTGTTGGAGAGGATGTGGAGAAATAGGAACACTTTTACACTGTTGGTGGGATTGTAAACTAGTTCAACCATTATGGAAAACAGTATGGCAATTCCTCAAGGATCTAGAACTAGATGTACCATATGACCCAGCCATCCCACTACTGGGTATATACCCAAAGGATTATAAATTATTCTACTACAAAGACACATGCACACGTATGTTTATTGCGGCACTATTCACAATAGCAAAGACTTGGAATCAACCCAAATGTCCATCTGTGACAGACTGGATTAAGAAAATGTGGCACATATACACCATGGAATACTATGCAGCCATAAAAAAGGATGAGTTTGCGTCCTTTGTAGGGACATGGATGCAGCTGGAAACCATCATTCTTAGCAAACTATCACAAGAAGAGAAAACCAAACACCGCATGTTCTCACTCATAGGTGGGAACTGAACAATGAGATCACTTGGACTCGGGAAGGGGAACATCACACACTGGGGCCTATCATGGGGAGGGGGGAGGGGGGAGGGATTGCATTGGGGAGTTATACATGATATAAATGATGAATTGATGGGTGCTGACGAGTTGATGGGTGCAGCACACCAACATGGCACAAGTATACATATGTAACAAACCTGCACATTATGCACATGTACCCTAGAACTTAAAGTATAATAAAAAAGAAAAAAAGAAAAAAAAAAAAGTTTCTTCTGAAGGTGATGAAAATGTTTAAAAATTCAATTATGGAGATGACCATAAAAATCCATGAATATACTATAAAACACTGAATTTTATATATTAAATCAATAAATTTTATGCTATATATATTTTACCTCAATAAGGCTCTTAAAAACTGTATAAGGAAAATTTTCTTTCAGCCTAGTTGAACACATTGAAAACTAATAATCCCAAAGGACAGACATTAGAAAAGTTACAGCAATATTTAGACATCAAATCACTAAAAGGCTTTAATGTGCTTCTTATATTTGTTTATTTTTAATTTGTGTATGAAAACATGTGATTACTGGTGAATTCTAACAAACGTTTAGGGGAGAAATAATATTAGTTTTACACAAACTCTTCCAGGAAGTAGGAGAGGAGATAGCTGTCCCCAATTTATTCTATGATGCCAGCACGGCTTTGATACCAAAACCAGACAAAGATATTAGAAAAAAAATAAAACTACTGACCAATAAGGATAATACGTCACAGCAAAGTTGGGCTTATCCAGGAATATAAAGTTGTTTTAACATTCAAAAACATCAATGTAACTCAACATACTAACAAATTAATACAAACACACACACGCATGCATGCATGGACACACACAGACACACACACATACATGATTTCAGTAGATGCAGTAAAGTCATTTGATAAAATCCAAAATCCATTCCTCATAAAAACTCTCAACAAAATGAGAATTAAAGGAAACTTTTTTCATTTAATAAAGAGCAACTATGAAAAATATATAGGTAGCATCATATTTAATGGCAAAAGACTGGATGATTTCAACTTGCTATGGTTTGAACATGCCTCCACCTTCACAAAAGCATCTGTTGGAAACTTAATCCCCAATCACATTAGTCCATTTTCACTCCAGTATAAAGAACTATCTGAGACTGGGTAAGTTATAAAGAAAACAGGTTTAATTGACTCACAGTACCACAGGCTGTGAAGGAGGCATGGCTGGGGAGGCCTCAGGAAACTTATAATCATGGCAGAAGGAGAAGCGGAGGCCAGCACATCTTCTCATAACTGGCAGGAAAGAGAGTGAAGGAGGAAGTGCTACACACTTTTAAACAACCAGATCTCATGATAACTCAGTATCATGAGAACAGCAAGTGGGAGATCTGCCTCCATGATCCAATCACCTCCCAACAGGCCCTTCCTCCACCACTGAAGATCATAACTCAACATGAGATTTGTGTGGGGACATACAGCCAAACCATATTACCAATGCAATAGTGTTGGAATGTGCAGCCTAATGGGAAGTATTTAGGTCATGCAGGCTCCACCCTCATGAATGGATTAATGCCATTTATAAAAAGACTTGAGCTGGCAAGTTTGATCTCTTGCTCTTTCTTGCCCTCTCTTTGCCCTTCTGCCATGAGATGACTCACCAGAAAGGTCCTTATGATATGCCAGCCCTTCAATCTTAGACTTCCCAGCCTCTCGAACCTTCAGCCAACACATTTCTGTTCATTATAAATTATCCAGTCTGATATTCTGTTAGCACAAAATGGACTATGACACTAAGACCTGCAATAACACAAGAGTGTCCACTGTTACCACTTCTATTCAATATTCTACTAGAAGTTCTGGACAGTACAATCAGCAAGAAAAGTAAATAAAAGGCATTTATACTTGACACGAAAAAGTAAAATTATCTTTATTCTCAGATAACATGAATGTCTTTATAGAAAATCTGATGGACTCTATTAAGAAGCTACTAGAACTAATACGTGAATTTATCAAGTTTGTAGGTTATGGCTGGGCTTGTTGGCTCACACCTGTAATCTCAGCACTTTGGGAGGTCAAGGCGGGAAGATTACGAGGTCAAGAGATCAAGACCATCCTGGCCAACATGGTGAAACCCTGTCTCTACTAAAAATACAAAAATTAGCTGGGCACAGTGGCACGCGCCTGTAGTCCCAGCTACTCGGGAGGCTGAGGCAGGAGAATCACTTGAACCCAGGAGGTGGAGGCTGCAGTGAGCCGAGATCATGCCACTGCACTCCAGCCTGGTGACTGGAGAAAGACTGCGTCTCAAAAAAAAAAAAAAAAAGGTTGTTGGTTATAAGATCAATATACAAAAATCAATTGTATTTTTATGTATTAGCAACAAATAATAAAGAATCAAAATTTCATAAGCAATGTCATTTATAATAGCACTCAGGAATTTTAAAACACCTGAGAAATACTTAGCGATAAATACTTAGAATTAAAGCCGACAAAAGATGTGCAAGACTTGAAAACTATAAAACATTGCTAGATAAGTGAAAGAAAATCTAACTAAATGGAGTAATATATATATATATACACACATATATATATATGTGTATATATATACACATATATATGTGTATATACACATACATATATATATGTGTGTATATATACACATACATATATATATGTGTGTGTATATACACATACATATATATATGTGTGTGTATATACACATACATATATATATGTGTGTGTATATACACATACATATATATATGTGTGTGTATATACACATACATATATATATGTGTGTGTATATACACATACATATATATATGTGTGTGTATATACACATACATATATATATGTGTGTGTATATACACATACATATATATATGTGTGTGTATATACACATACATATATATATGTGTGTGTATATACACATACATATATATATGTGTGT
>NW_016803361.1:3288802-3309929 GCF_001698545.2 Rhinopithecus bieti
GCTGCAAGCTCCGCCTCTGGGGTTCACACCATTCTCCTGCCTCAGCCTCCCAAGTAGCTGGAACTACAGGCGCCCACCACCATGCCCAGCTAATTTTTTTGTATTTTTAGTAGAGATGGGGTTTCACCGTGTTAGCCAGGATGGTCTCGATCTCCTGACCTTGTGATCTGCCCACCTCAGCCTCCCAAAGTGCTGAGATTACAGGCGTGAGCCGCCACGCCCAGCCTATTTCCCTTTTCAAAAGCAAAACTGGTAATTTTATTTTCTCTGTAGATTTTTCATTTGATATATGACATTTACTAATATATAAAGACTAAGTATATATCCATGATTATGATCACTTTCATTGAGCATACTATGGTTACAGAGTAAGGCATAGAGAATCCGGCTCCTAGAAGCCTTCCCAGAAATCCCCTAACTCATGTGTACATATTTTTATTCATGTTCATTCTCTTTCTTGCTCTCAAGCACATACCCATTGGACAGGGAAAGAGGCATATTTTAAGATAGCATCAGATAAGTGGGTAGGTTTTGTATACCCCAATTTGTAGATGGGTTCATATATCCATGGGAATGGTGTGAAGCACTCTGTGCCCTATGAACTCACAAAACCAACCAGCCAAAACTTCCACAAATAAAAACTCATAATGAGAAATACTTGAGAAAAGACTCCATACTGAAGAAAATACAGACAACTGGGAAAAGGAAACAGAAAGCTCATGTAAAAGTGGAGAAGCAAACAAAATCAGAATATCTCAGAAAGCAATAGGCCATACTTTTTAATCTCTCTCTGACTCTCTCTCTCTATCTCTCTGTCTCTCTCTCACACACACACACGAAAGCTCTAAACTTGTGAAGCTATAAAAACTCTACTAATGCATCCCTTCTTTCTAAAAGTTCAGAAAAAAAAAAATTTTGCATTAAAATGAGCAACAAAAGTGAATCACAACTTCATGAAAAAATATTGTAAGAATAAGAGAATAAAGCTTGATAACCTCCTCAGAAACAACAAAATCATGCCAGAAAACACATGCCCATAAGAACTCTGAAAACCATAATCTAATATTTCCAAATATAGTAAAAGAAATTAATAAAATGATAGAATATATTTTAAATCATAAATTACAATTAGAAAAACTCTGAAGGAAGATGATAGAATCCAGAAAACAGTAAGAATTTTTTTAAATAGCATTTCAGAAATAAAGACCAAAAGAACTGAAAAGTGAATAAACATAAAAAATGCTGCCTTAAAATGGATTTAAAAGAAAAAAGAGATAAAAGAAGAGAAATAAAAGATCAAGAATTTCAGGGAAAGTGACAAACACAGAAAATGGGTTTTTGTTGTTGTTGTTGTTGTTGTTGTTGTTGTTGTTGGTTTTGAGACAGAGTCCCTCTCTGTCACCCAGGCTGGAGTGCAGTGGCACAATCTCAGCTCACTGCAAGCTCTGCCTCCTGGGTTCATGCCATTCTCCTGCCTCAGCCTCCCAAGTAGCTGGGACTACAGGTGCCTGCCACTACACCTGGCTACACCTGGCTAATTTTTTGTATTTTTAGTAGAGATGGGGTTTCACCATGTTAGCCAGGATGGTCTCAATCTCCTGACCTCGTGATCCACCCGCCTTGGCCTCCCAAAGTGCTGGGATTACAGGTGTGAGTCACCATGCCTAGCCAGAAAATGGGTTTTTAAAAACCTAACGTATGTATAATAGGAGTTCCTAAAGACAAAAACCAGTCATGAAACAGAATAAATATGAAAAACTGTAAATAAAACTCTCCTGAAAAAATATTAAACTAAATATAGAAAGGACACATCGAATCACAGAATGACCAATAGCTAGATACATTCCAGTAAAATGCTGGATAAAAAAAGAAAATAAAATACCCTTTGAGCATAGAGAAAAAGAATAAATTACTTATAAGATAAAGGAAATCAGATTTACTATAAGTTTCTAACAGTGACACTTTATTATCAGACACAATAAAAAAACAGATTTAAGATATTCAATGACAGAAAATGTAAGCCAAGTGACACGGGATTTTCTGGTGCCACTTTGCCAGCCAGAGACTTCTATGGCCAGCAACACCACTCCCTGCTTACCACTGGAGGTACTCCTCCCACTCAGCCCAGTGGGCTGTGCTCAGCTTGCACCCTGGCCCATGGTTGGGCCTGGCATGCTGTGACCTGCTTTCACCTTGGGTGCCAGTGTCTGGACAAAGGGAACACGGTGGTACCTGAAAACTCAGAGATGCCAGGAACCACAGAGCCCCAAGGGTGTCACAGCTTGATTGTTCCCGCCACTTGCAGCTTGGTGAGTGAGGGGTATGTTACATCCCTGGTTTGGGGAGTCCTGAGGTCTGGACTCTGGGAAGCGCTACCTCTCTAGTTCATTCCCACCCATCCACAACTTCAGTGAATGGGGGGTGGGGGTGTCACAACCAGCGGCTTCTTCTCCCCAGTTGCTCAGAGAGCAGGAGGGAAGGTTATGGTGTTACAGTACTTTTTGCACCCATCATTTTGGCATTATTGAGCAATGCAACAGCTCTCGGTGTAGAGGGGACCTCAAGTGGGCAGCCCCCTACCCAAGGTCAGGTAGTCCCCCATGCAAAGGCAGGTAGTCCCAAAATGTGGCTGAGTCCAGGGTTTTATAGGCTCATAATGGGGAAGTGTGGGCTGTAGGTAGCTTTGGAAAAGGCAACATTCTATTGGTTAAAAAGCGTTATTCAGAAAGAACCAATTGGGAAAGGGTAGGCAAACAGGAATAGAAGTTTTCATTCCTGTCGGGGACTTTACCTGGAACTGGCAGCTTGGTTTTCAGGCTTCAGGCTGTCTTTGGCTTGGAGGCCAGGTTTCACTGGGAATATCACCCTATCTGCTGAGGAATTTGTCTGCCTCCTGCTGCTATCACAGGGATCTTATATTAAGCCAAAATGACTTTCAAGTATAAAGGCCACAGTAAAACTATTAGAGACATGTAAGAACTCAAAGGATATTGTTCCCAGGAAATCTTCCAGAGAAATCTATCAGAAAATAAAAACTCAAATGGCTGGAGACATATCTATGTAAGAACTGATGGTAAGCATTAACCATGTATGATTATGTACAACATAACAAAGTTTCAGTCAACAATGGATGGTATATACAATGGTGGTTCCATAAGATTATAATACTGTATTTTTACTATACTTTTACTATATTTAGATACACAAATACTTACTATTGTGTTACAACTGTCACAGTATTCAGTAGAGTAACATGCTATTCAGGTTTGTAGCCTAGGAGCAATAGGCTATACCATACAGCCTAGGTGTGTAGTAGACCATACCATTAGGTTTATGTAAGTATACCCTATGATGTTCACACAATGAGGAAATTGCCTAATGATGCATTCAGAACGTGTCCCCATCATTAAACAATGCATGACTGTATTTACTTATAGAACGAAGACTAGGTGATGATTACAAGGGAGAAAACATAGTAGACAATGGCTATATGCCCTAACAATATAGATCCAGTAAAAATATCTTAAAAATGAGGCCAGACGCAGTGGCTCACACCTGTAATACCAGCACTTTGGGAGGCCAAGGTGGGAGGATCACAAGGTCAAGAGAATGAGACCATCCTGGCCAACATGGTGAAACCCCGTCTCTACAAAATAAACAAAAATTACAAAAATTAGCTGGGCATGTTGGCATGCACCTGTAGTCCCAGCTACTCAGGAGGCTGAGGCAGGAGAATGGCTTGAACCCAGGAGGCAGAGGTTGCAGTGAGCCAAGATCGCACCACTGCACTCCAGCCTGGTGACAGAGACTCTATCTCAAAAAAAAAAAAATGGGGATGGGAAAAGAATAAGCTTACTGATTGACTCATAGTTATCAACTGGGAGTAGAAGTATATTACTTCATATCAGATGCTGGGGGAGAAGAAATGGGAGAGAGAAGTTACTTGGCTAATTTCAATATTGCTCACATTAGGAAGCCAAAGGAATAAAAACAAAGTACAAGTGGACTAAAATATATAGAGATACTGAACTTTTAAAATACAACTTGTTTTACTGATTTGACTTTAGAACCATGTGAATATTTTATTTAAATATAAAAGAAAACTATTTTTTAAAAGCAGCCCCTAAAAATTAAAAATAGAATGAAACAAAGCAACCTAAATATATATCCAAGTGAGGATATAACCACACATACAGTAAGTATTTCAAGTGATTTTAAAGCACAGTAATTTATACTTTTGTAATGATCATAATTTTCAGGGGTAGTGTGCTGTTATTACTGTCAACTATTATAAGTATAATGCAGACAAACCAAACAAATTGTACATAACATTCTATTTTATTCTATCATATGCAGCCTTCATGAGAACTAGAGTTCTCAGCATAGAAAAAAGGAAATAGAATTAGAATAACACACCTAATGTTTAAAACATACAAACAAAAGATGAGGTAAAGTAAAATCCTATAGTGTTTAATAGGGAGTATTACTAAAAATTCAGGATATATTTTAACTTTGTTAAAATCATATTTCCTAGTTCTATTCACTGAAATAACAGAGAAATTATGACCAACCTAGTAGGTCTCCAAATGATATGGTTATATATGTATTATATACAGGGTTGTAGTTATGTGCTAACTATAGGGTTACAGTTATGTTTTTTAATAAGAGTCCTTGTATTTTAGAAACATAATAAAATATTTATGAAAATGTCCTCAAGCCCTAGACCAGTGTTAGGGAGCCCTACAAGAGCACTTACTTACAAGCAACATTAAATAATAACTATAACATGGCGATGTCAGGAGTAATAACTTAAGAGTCTGAATCATCTGATGATCTGTATCTGGTTTTAAAAGGGGGATTAAAATTCCCTTTAAGAACAACTCTGGCCTTCAATGCTAGGTTCCTATGCTTCCATCTACACACCCCAACTTCCCTTTCATTTCTTATACTTTTCCTATTATAAAAGTTCCCTTAAGCAGAAACTAGGTCACCAAAGATAGAACAAAATTCAGGCTGTCAAGGTCATTATATTTTGTAAAAATGCAACCC
The DNA here is from genome assembly GCF_001698545.2 of Rhinopithecus bieti. Lineage (NCBI taxonomy): Eukaryota > Metazoa > Chordata > Mammalia > Primates > Cercopithecidae > Rhinopithecus > Rhinopithecus bieti. The sequence goes on from NW_016803361.1 coordinate 3,293,852, forward strand.
TGATAAGTTACAGATGCATCCTAAAGTGTTTACAACTGAAATTACAAGTAGAATACTTTAGAATACTCTAGGAAAAAGAAGTGACAGGGAAGACAAGTGAAAAAAGATTATCAAAATGTTGTAATTATTGAATCTGGGTAGATACACAAGGGTTAATTATACAATCCTATTTTGACAGTCTTTTGGAAAAGCTCCATAATAAAAATATTTTTTAATGTTAAAGATAACCACTACTCAAAGAAATCAGAGAGGACACAAATAAATGGAGAAACGGTCCATGCTCATGGATAGGAAGAATCAATATCATGAAAATGGCCATACTGCCCAAAGTAATTTACACATTAAATGCTATTCCCATTGAACTACAATTGACATTCTTCACAGAATTAGAAAAAAACTATTTTAAAATTCATATGGAACCAAAAAAGAGCCAAAATAGCCAAGACAATCATAAGTAAAAAGAACAAAGCTGGAGGTATCATGCTACCCAACTATAAACTATACTACAAGGCTACAGTAATCAAAATAGCATGGCACTGGTAAAAAAACAGATACATAGACCAATGGAACAGAAATAGTGAACTCATAAATAAGACCACCCACCTATAACCATCTGATCATCAACAAACTTAACACAAACAAACAATGGGGGAAAGGACTCTCAATTTAATAAATGGTGCTAGGAGTACTGGCTAGCCATATGCAGAAAATGGAAACTGGACCCCTTCCTTACACCATATACAAAAATTAACCCTAGATGGATTAAAGACTTAAATGTAACACCCAAAACTATAAAAGCCCTAGAAGAAAATCTAGGCACTACCATTCAAGGCATAGGCACAAGCAAAATTTCATGAGAAAACCACAAAAGCAATTGCAACAAAAGCAAAAATTGACAAATAAGATCTAATTAAACTAAAGAACTTCTTCACAGCGAAAGAAACTATCATCAGAGTGAACACACAACTTATAGATTGGGAGAAAATTTTTGCAGTCTATCCATCTGACAAATGTCTAATATCCAGAGACTACAAAGAACTTGAACAAATTTACAAGAAAAAAAATCATTAAAAAGTAGGCAAAGGACATAAACAGACACTTCTCAAAAGAAGACATACATACAGCCAACAAATATGAAAAAATGCTCAACATCACTGATCATTAGAGAAATGCAAATCAAAACCACAATGAGATACCATCTCACATCAGTCAGAATAGCTATTACTGAGAAGTCAAAAAACAACAGATGCTGGCAAGGTTGTGGAGAAAAATGAATGCTTTTACACTGTTGGTGGGAGTGTAAATTAGTTCAACCATTGCAGAAGGCAGTGTGACAATTCCTCACGACCTGGAGGCAGAAATACCATTTGACCCAGAAATCCCATTAGGGTATATACCCAAAGTAATATAAATCATTCTGTTATAAAGATGCATGCACGTGTATGCTCACTACAGCACTATTCACAATAACAAAGACATGGAATCAACCTAAATGCCCATCGATGATAGATTGCATAAACAAAATATGGTACATATACACCATGGAACATCATGCAGCCGTAAAAAGAAACAAGATCCTTTATAGGGCATGGATGGAGTTAGAAGCCTTTATAGGGCATGGATGGAGTTGGAAGCGATTATCCTCAGCAAACTAGAACACAGCAACAGGAAACCAAACACTGCATGTTCTCACTTATAAGTGGGAGCTGAATGATGAGTGTCAGGCCTCTGAGCCCAAGATAAGCCATCATATCCCTTGTGACCTGCATGTATACATCCAATGGCCTGAGGCAACTGAAGATCCACAAAAGAAGTGAAAATAGCCTTAACTCATGACATTCCACCATTGTGATTTGTTCCTGCCCCACCCTAACTGATACGATATATTCTCCCCCACCCTTAAGAAGGTACTTTGTAATATTTTCCTCGCCCTTAAGAGGGTACTTTGTACACCCATCCTAAACCTATAAGAACTAATGATAATCCCACCACCCTTTGCTGACTCTTTTTTTGGACTCAGCCCGCCTGCACCCAGGTGAAATATACAGCCTTGTTGTTCACACAGACCCTGTTGGTGGTCTCTTTACATGGATGTGTGTGACATTTGGTGCCAAAACCCGGGACAGGAGGACTCCTTTGGAAGACCGGTCCCCTGTCCTTGCCATCACTTTGTGGGGAGATCCACCTACGACCTCGGGTCCTCAGACCAACCAGCCCAAGGAACATCTCACCAATTTCAAATCAGGTAAGCGGTCTTTTCACTCTTCTCCAGCCTTTCTCACTACCCTTCAATCTTCCTCTCTCGATGTATGCTTCAATCTCCCTGCCCTTCCAATTCCAGTTGTTTTTCCTCCCTAGTAGAGACAAGGAGACACATTTGTCTGTGGACCCAAAACTCCGGCGCCAGTGCCAGACTTGAGGAGACAGTCTTCCCTTGATGTTTAATCACTGTGGGGATGCCTGCCTGACTATTCACCCACATTTTGTTGGTGTCTGTTCACTGCAGGGATGCCTGCCTTGGTCACTCACCCACATACCGTTGGTGGCAAGTCAACTGTGGGGACACTTGGTTTGCCTGCTCACCCACATTGCAGTCCAGAGCTGCTCACCACCCCCTTCTCCGTGTCTATACCTTTCTCTTTAAACTTATCTCCTTCACTATGGGCAACCTTCTGCCCTCCATTCCTCCTTCTTCTCCCTTAGCCTGTGTTCTCAAGAACTTAAAACCTCTTCAACTTACACCTGACCTAAAACTTAAATGTCTTATTTTCTTTTGCAATACCACTTGGCCCTAGTACAAACTTGACAATGGTTTCAAATAGCCAGAAAATGGCACTTTTAATTTCTCTATTTTCAAGACCTGGATGATTTTTGTCGAAAAATTGTCAAATGGGTCTGAGGTGCACCTGACGTCCAAGCATTCTGTTACACATTGGTCCCTTCCTAGTCTCTGCTCCCAGTGTGACTCATCCCAAATCTTTCTTCTTTCTCTCCTATCTGTTCCTTCAGTCTCCACCTCAAGCTCTGAGTCCTGTGAACCCTCCTTTTCTACAGACCCATCTGACCTCTCCCCTCCTCCCCAGGCTGCGTCTCGCCAGGCCGAGCCAGGTCCCAATTCTTCCTCAGCCTCCACTCCCCCACCTTATAATCCTTCTATCACCTCCCTCCTCACACCTAGTCCAGCTTACAGTTTTGTTCCACAACTAGCCCTCCCCCACCTGCCCAACAATTTCCTCTTAAAGAGGTGGCTGGAGCTAAAGGCATAGTCAAGGTTAATGCTCCTTTTTTCTTTATCCAACCTCTCCCAAATCAGTTAGTGTTTAGGCTCTTTTTCATCAAATATAAAAACCTAGCCCAGTTCATGGCCCATTTGGCAACAACCCTTAGACACTTTACTGTGCTAGACCCAGAGGGGCCAGAAAGCTGTCTTATTCTCAATATGCATTTTATTACCCAATCCACTCCTGACATTAGAGAAAGCTCCAAAAATTAGATTCTGGCACTCAAACCCCACAACAGGACTTAATTAACCTTGCCTTCAAGGTGTACAATAATAGAGAAGAGTTGTAATTAAACTTGCCTCCACTGTGAGAAAAACCCCAGCCACATGTCCAGCACACAAGAACTTCAAAACGCCTGAACCGCAGTGGTCAGGCATTCTTTCAGGACCTCTTCCCCCAGGATCTTACTTCAAGTGCCAAAAATCTGGCCACTGCACCAAGGAATGCCCGCAGCCCAGGATTTCTCCTAAGCCGTGTCCCATCTGTGCAGGACCCCACTGGAAATCAGACTGTCCAACTCACCCGGCAGCCACTCCCAGAGCCCCTGGAACTCCAGCCCAAGGCTCTCTGACTGACTCCTTCCCAGATCTTCTTGGCTTAGCAGCTGAAGACTGACACTGCCCAATCGCCTCAGAAGCCTACAGGACCATCACAGATGCTTTGGGTAACTCTTACAGTGGAGGGTAAGTCTGTCCCCTTCTTAATCAATATGGAGGCTACCCACTCCACATTACCTTCTTTTCAAGGATGTGTTTCCCTTGCCTCCATAACTGTTGTGGGTATTGATAGCCAGGTTTCCAAACCTCTTAAAACTCCCCAACTCTGGTGTGAACTTGGACAACATTCTTTTTTTTTTTTTTTTTTTTTGAGACGGAGTCTCACTCCGTCGCCCAGGCTGGAGTGCAGTGGCCGGTTCTCAGCTCACTGCAAGCCCCGCCTCCTGGGTTTACGCTATTCTCCTGCCTCAGCCTCCCGGGTAGCTGGGACTACAGGCGCCCGCCACCTCACCCGGCTCGTTTTTTGTATTTTTTTAGTAGAGACGGGGTTTCACTGTGTTAGCCAGGATGGTCTCGATCTCCTGACCTCGTGATCCGCCCGTCTCAGCCTCCCAAAGTGCTGGGATTACAGGCTTGAGCCACCGCGCCCGGCCGACAACATTCTTTTATGCACTCTTTTTTAGTTATCCCCACCTGCCCAGCTCCCTTATTATGTCAAGACATTTTAACTAAATTATCTGCTTTCCTGACTATGCCTGGGCTACAGCCACACTTCATTGCCACCCTTTTCCCCAGTTCAAAGCCTCCTTTGCATCCTCCCCTTGTATCTCCCTACCTTAATCCACAAGTATAGGATACCTCTACTCCCTCCTTGGCAACTGATCATGCACCCCTTACCATCCCATTAAAACCTAATCACACTTACCCCACTCAATGCCAATATGCCATCCCACAGCATACTTTAAAAGGATTAAAGCCTGTTATTACTCATCTGTTACAGCATGGCCCTTTAAAGCCTATAAACTCTTCTTACAATTGCTCCATTTTACCTGTCCAAAACCAGACAAGTCTTACAGGTTAGTTCAGGACCTGTGCCTTATCACCCAAATTATCTTGCCTATCCACCCCGTGGTGCCAAATACATATACTCTCCTATCCTCAATATCTCCCTCCACAACCCATTATGCTGTTCTAGATAAACCTAGCCAATCCCATAAATCCTAAATCCTTCCCCCACTCCCCTTTCCATTCCTTAAAAACAGCCTTAAAAGCTGCTCCCACACTAGCTCTCACTGACTCATCCCAACCTTTTTCATTACACACAGCCGAAGTGCAGGGCTGTGTGCTCAGAATTCTTACACAAGAGCCGAGACCACGGCCTGTAGCCTTTCTGTCCAAGCAACTTGACCTCACTGTGTTAGGCTGGCTCCCACATTATTCCGGATATCACACCTGACCCCCATGACTGTATCTCTCTGATCCACCTGACATTCACTCCACTTCCCCATATTTCCTTCTCTCATATTCCTCACCCTGATCACACTTGGTTTATTGATGGCAGTTCCACCAGGCCTAATCGCCACTCACCAGCAAAGGCAGGCTATGCTATAGTATCTTCCACATCTATCATTGAGCTAACATTCTGCCCCCCCGCCCCCCACTACCTCTCAGCAAGCCAGACTCATTGCCTTAACTCAGGCCCTCACTCTTGCAAAAGGACTGCACATCAATATTTATACTGATTCTAAATATGCCTTCCATATCCTGCACCACCATGCTGTTATAAGGGCTGAAAGAGGTTTCCTCACTATGCAAGGGTCCTCCATCATTAACACCTCTTTAATAAAAACTCTTCTCAAGACTGCTTTACTTCCAAAGGAAGCTGGAGTCATTCACTGCAAGGGCCATCAAAAGGCATCAGATCCCATCGCTCAAGGCAACACTTGTACTGATAAGGTAGCCAAAGAGGCAGCTAGTGTTCCAACTTCTGTCCCTCATGGCCAGTTTTTCTCCTTCTCATTGGTCACTCCTATTTACTCTCCCACTGAAGTTTCCACCTACCAATCCCTCTCCACTCAAGGCAGATGGTTCTTAGACCAAAAAAAAAAATCTCCTTCCAGCCTCACAGACCCATTCTATTCTGTCATGATTTCATAACCTCTTCCATGTAGGTTACAAGCCATTAGCCCACCTCTTAAAACCTCTCATTTCNCTCCTAGCAGTTTCTAATCCTTCCTTAACAAACAATTGCTGGCTTTGCATTTCTCTTCCCTCCAAAATCACTGAGGCCCTGACTTACTGACTGCTAAAAAAAGGGGGGACTCTGTATATTTTAAATGAAGAGTGTTGTTTTACCTAAATCAATCTGGCCAGGTATATGATAACATAAAAAAACTCAAGGGTAGAGCCCAAAACTCGCCAACCAAGCAAATAATTACTTTGAACCCCTTTGGACACTGTCTAATTAGATGTCCTGGGTACTCCCAATTCTTAGTCCTTTAATACCTATTTTTCTCCTTCTTTTATTCGGACCTTGTGTCTTCTGTTTAGTTTCTCAATTCATACAAAACTGCATCCAGGTCATCACCAATAATTCTATATGACAAATGCTCCTTCTAACAACCCCACAATATCACCCTTACCCCAAAACCTTTCCTCAGTTTAATCTCTCCCACTGTAGGTTCCCATGCTGCCCCAATCCCGCTAGAAGCAGCCCTGAGAAACATCACCCATTATCTCTCCATACTACCCCCCAAAATTTTCGCTGCCCCAACACTTCATCATTTTGTTTTTTCTTTTTAATATAAGAAGACAGGAATGTCAGGCCTCTGAGCCCAAGATTAGCCATAAATCCCCTGTGAGCTGCATGTGTACATCCAGATGGCCTGAAGAACCACAAAAGAAGTGAAAATAGCCTTAACTGATGACGTTCCACCATTGTGATTTGTTCCTGCCCCACCCTAACTGATACGATATATTCTCCTCTGCCCTTAAGAAGGTACTTTGTAATATTCTACCCCGCCCTTAAGAAGGTACTTTGTACGCCTATCCAAAACCTATAAGAACTAATGATAATCCCACCACCCTTTGCTGACTCCTTTTTTGGATTCAACCCACCTGCACCCAGGTGAAATATACAGCCTTGTTGCTCACACAAAGCCCGTTGGTGGTCTCTTCACACGGACACGTGTGACAATGAGAATGCATGTACCCATGAAGGGAAATGACACACACTGGGGCCTGCCAGATGGTTTGGGGGGCGGAGAGCATCAGGAAGAATAGCTAGTGGACACTGGGCTTAATACCTAGGTGATGGGATGATCTGTGCAGCAAACCACCATGGCACACATTTACCTATGTAGCAAACCTGCACATCCTGCACATGTACCCCTGAACTTAAAAGTTGAAGAAAGGAGTGAAAGTGAAAAATGGCGGATATGAAGGATTAAATTGCAGCTCCCACTCAGATGGACAGAGCAGTGTGTGGAAACTCACATAATGAACTTTTGCTCCAAGAACTACCACAGGAACATACCAGGAAAGCTGAGAGTCCACAGACCCTTTGAAGGAACTGGATTGCTCCTGCAGACCTGGGAGACAGACAAAAAACTGTGAATGCCCAAAGTGTGAGAGTGTGAAAGGGGGATTGTCCACCCCCAAACACACACCCTCACAGGGGAACTTGAAGGTCTAGATCACAGGAGAAGGATTTGACCTTATCTGGAGCAGAGACAAATTTAGAGAGCCAAGTGAAATACAGAAGTAGAAGCAGCAGCAAGAAGAGCCCCATGGGCTCTCTCAGCCCCCAGAGAAGCCATTTCTGACTTTGTTTCACAGAGGTTCTCGGGGAGGGCTGCCAGAGAAACTGGGAAAAAACCATAGGGAGAAGGAAACTTCCAGCTGAACTTTGTAACAATTTCAACCTAACACAAAGTTTCCTGGACAGAACTTGGGGGAGGGAGTGAATCGCCAGTGCAGACACAGCACAGAAGCTGCAGCAGGTTGGTAGGTGCAAAATCTGAATGCCCTGCTTGCTTTCTCAGCCAGGAGGCTGGTTTCCTGAGGTAAGTTCTCAGTCCTGCTTACCTGCTGCCTAGAAATAAACTCGGTGCTGTTGTGGGGGCATAGTGGGAATGAGACCAAAGTTTTGGGCTCTATGGGAGCTGAGTAAAACCTATAACTGCCAGCTTTCTCACATTTCTCTGGTGACCTGCATGGCACAGCAAAGGCAGCCATAATCCCCCTGAGAATATAACTCCATTGGCCTGAGAACAACACACCCATCCCCCACAGCAGCCACCACAAGCCCTACCCAAGGAGAGTCTGAACTCAGACACGCCTAACCCTGCCCCCACCTGATGGTCTTTCTCTACCCACCCTTGTAGCCAAAGACAAAGGACATAATCTCTTGGGAGCTCTAGGGCCCCACCCACCACGTAATCCTCCCTGTACTACCACAGCTGATGCTCTCTTGAAAGCACCATCTCCTGGCAGGAAGCCAATCAACACAATAAACAAAACTACAACTAAAAACCCTGACAGAGTCCATTTTATTCCCCTGCCACCTCTAACAAAGCAGGTGCTGCTATCCATGGCTGAGAGACCTGAAGACTGTTCACATCACAGGACTCTGTGCAGACACTCCCCAGTATCATCCTGAAGCCCGGTAGCTCTGCTGGAAGGCTAGATCCAGAAGATAAATAACAATCACTACAGTTTGGCTCTTAGGAAGCCACATTCCTAGGGGAAGGGAGAGAATACTACATCAAGAGAGCACCCTATAGGACAAAAGAATCTAAACAGCAGCCCTAGAGCCCCCTCTGACATGGTCTACCCAAATGAAAAGGAACCAGAATAACAATTCTGGTAATACAACAAAACAAGGTCTTTAACACCCCCCAAAAGATCACACTAGCTTACCAGCAATGGATCCAAACCAAGACGAAATCCCTGAATTGCCAGAATAATTCAGAAGGTCGATTATTAAGCTAATCAAGGAGACACCAGAGAAAGGTAAGTCCAACTTAATGAAATCAAACAAATGATACAAGATATGAGGGGAAAAATCTTCAGTGAAATAGCATAAATAAAAAACAATCACAACTTCTGGAAATGAAGGACACACTTAGAGAAATACAAACGTACTGGAAAGTCTCAGCAATAGAATCAAACAAGCAGAAGAAAGAACTTCAGGGCTCAGAGACAAGGTTTTCAAATTAACCCAATTCAACAAAGACAAAGAAAAAAAATTTTTTTTTTTGCATCACACAGAATCATTTATTAAATGTTTATCAGCAAGCAGTGGCACAACAGTTTATACAATCTGCTCCATAAGCTTAATGGAATGTCCCAGCTTTCTGTCCCTTTTGGTGATCTGACCACCCTTTCATGAAAGGGCCACTTGAGGTGTCTGTGTCAAGCGCTGGGGACAAAATTCTGTCACCCTTCTGATCAGGATCAGGCAATCAGTCCTCCATACTAACAATGGCTGGACTCAGGATCAAGCTCTGGGTACTATCCATACAAGTACAAGTTACAGGGCTGGTTACATTCTTTGAAAAAGAATTTTTTTAAATGAACAAAGCCTCAAAGCAGTTTGTGATTATGCTAAACAACCAAATCTGTTGGGTATGGTGGCTCATGCCTGTAATACCAACACTTTGGGAGGCCGAGGGGGGGTGAATCACAAGGTCAGGAGTTCAAGACCAGCCTAGCCAATATGGTGAAACCCCATCTCTACTAAAAATACAAAAATTAGCCAGCGTGGTGGTGGGGCCTGCAGTCCCAGCTACTCAGGAGGCTGAGGCAAGAGAACAGCTTGAACCCAGGAGGCTGAGGTTGCAGTGAGCCGAAATTGCGCCACTGCACTCCAGCCTGGGTGACAGAGTGAGACTCCATCCAAAAAAAAAAGACCAACCCTAAGAATAATTGGTGTTCCTGAGGAAGAAGAGAAATCTAAAAGTTTGGAAACTGTATTTGAGGGAATAATCTAGGAAAACTTCCTGGGCCTTGCTAGAGACCTAAACATCCAAATACAAGAAGCTCAAAGAACACCTGGGAAATGTATTGAAAAAAGATTATTGCCTAGGCACATAGTCATGAGATTATCTAAAGTCAAGATGAAAGAAAGAATCTTAAGAGCTGTGAGGTAAGAGCACCAGGTAACCTATAAAGGAAAATCTATCAGATTAACAGTAGGTTTCTCATCAAAAACCCTACAAGCTAGAAGGGATTGGGGCCCTATCTTCAGCCTCCTTAAATGAGACAATTATCAGCCAAAAACTTTGTATCCAGCAAAAGAAGGCTTCATAAATGAAAGATACAGCCTGTTTCAGATAAATAAAAGATGAGAGAATTTGTCACTACCAACCCAACACTACAAGAACTGCTAAAAGGAGCATTAAATCTTGAAACAAATCCTCCAAATAAACCAAAACAGAACCTCCTTAAAGCATAAATCTCGGCCACATGCAGTGGCTCATGCCTGTAGTCCCAGCACTTTGGGAGGCTGAGTTGGGTGGATCATGAGGTCAGGAGTTCAAGACCAACCTGATCAAGATGATGAAACCCCATCTCTACTAAAAATACAAAAATTAGCTGGGTGTGGTGGTGTGTGCCTATAATCCCAGCTACCTAGGAGGCTGAGGCAGGAGAATTGCTTGAACTGGGAAATGGAGGTTGCAGCAAGCTGAGATCAGGCCTGTGTACTCCAGCCTGGGCAACATAAAGAATCTGTCTTAAAAAAAAAAAAAAAAAAAAAAAAAAAAAAAAAAAAAAAAAAGCATAAATCTCTCAGAACCTATAAAACAGAAACACAAATAAATAAAGTAATAATTAAGGTATTCAGGCAACAAATAGCACAATGGAGAGAACAGTACCTCACATCTCATAACATTGAATGTAAATGGCCTAAATGCTCCACTTAAAAGATACAGAATGACAGAATGGATAAGAATTCACCAACCAAGTATCTGCTGTCTTCAAGAGACTCACCTAACAACACATAAAGTCTCACATAAAATTAAGGTAAAGGAGTGAAAAAAGATATACCATGAAAATGGACATCAAAAGTGAGCAGGCGTCACTATTCTCATACCAGACAAAACAAACTTTAAAGCAACAGCAGTTAAAAATGACAAAGAGGAATATTATATAATGATTAAAATAACTTGTCCAACACACACACAAAAAAAATCAGTCCTAAATATGTATATGTAACTAACACTGGAGCTCCCAAATTTATACAGCAATTAATACTAGACCTGAGAAGTGAAATAGATAGCAACACAATAATAGCAGGGGACTTCAATACTCCACTGACAGCACTAGGCAGTTCATCAAGACAGAAAGTCAATGAAGAAACAATGGATTTAAACTATATCCTAGAGCAAATGAACTTAATGTTACCCTAGAACTTAATGAACTTAATGTTTCAGAACATCCTACCCAACAACTGCAGAATACACATTCTTTCATCATCACATGGAACATTATCCAAGATAGACCATATCATAGGCCACAAAATAAGCCTCAATAAATTTAAGAAAACTGAAATTATATCAAGTACTCTCTCAGACCACAGCAGAATAAAATTGGAAATCAATTCCAAAAGGAACCCTCAAAACCATGCAAATATGTGGAAATTAAATAACCTGCTCCTAAATGATAATTGGGTCAACAATGAAATCAACATGGAAATTTAAAAATTCTTTGAACTGAACAATAATAGTGACATAACCTAGCAAAACCTCTGGGACACTGCACAGGCAGTGCTAACAGGAAAGTTCATAGCAGCCTTAAATGCCTACATGAAAAAGTCTGAAAGAGCACAAATAGACAATCTAAGGTCACATCTCAAGGAAGTAAAGAAACAAGAAAAAACCAAACTCAAACCTAGCAGAAGAAAAGAAATAACAAGATCAGGGAAGAACTAAATGAAGTTGAAATAAAAAAGTACAAAAGATAAATGAAATAGAAAGCTGGTTCTTTGAAATATAAATAAAATTGATAGAACATTAGCAAGATTAACCAAAACAAGAAGAGAGAAAATCCAAATAAGTTCACTTAGAAATCAAATGGGAGATACCACAGAAATACAAAAAATTATTCAAATACAAAAAGATCATACTATGAACACCTTTACGTGCATGAATTAGAAAACCTAGAGGAGATGGATAAATTCCTGGAAATATACAATCCTCCTAGATTAAACTAGGAAGAAATAGATACTCTGAACAGACCAATAACAAGCAGTGAGATTTAAATGGTAATTTAAAAATTGTCAACAAAAAAAGTTGAGGACCAGATAGATTCACAGCTGAATTATATCAGACATTCAAAGAAAGATTTGTACCAATCCTACTTACATTATTCCACAAGATAAAGAGAGAATCCTCCCTAAATAATTCTATGAAGCCAGTATCACCCTAATACCAAAACAGGAAAGGACATAACAAAAAAAAAAACAAACTACAGACCAATATCCCTGATGAACACAGATGCAAAAATCCTTATCAAAATACTAGCTAACAGAATCCAACAGCATATCGAAAAGATAATCCACCATGATCAAGGGGGTTTCATTCCAGGAATTCAGGGATGGTTTAATATATGCAAGACAATAAATGTGATACACCACATAAATAGAATTAAAAACAAAAATCACATGATCATCTCAGTAGATGCAGAAAAATCATTTGAGAAAAATCCAGCATCCCTTTATGATTAAAACCCTCAGCAAAATTGGCATAGAAGGGACATACCTTAATAAATAAAAGTCATCTATGACAAACCCACAGCCAACATAATACTGAATGGGGAAAAGCAGAAAGTATTCCCCATGAGAACTGGAACAAGACAAGGATGCCCACTCTCACCACTTCTATTCAACATAGTACTGGAAGTCCTAACCAGAGCAATCAGACAAGAGGAAGAAATAAAGGGCATCCAAATCAGTAAACAGGAAGTCAGACTGTCAATGTTTGCTGATGACGTGACCGTATACATAGAAAACCCAAAAGACTCATCCAAAAAGCTCCTAGAGCTAGTAAAGGAATTCAGCAAAGTTTCAGGATACAAAATTAATATACACAAGTCAATAGCTCTGCTATACACCAGCAGCAACCAAGCTGAGAATCAAATCAAGAACTCAACCCCTTTTACAATAGCTGTGAAAAAAACAAAACAAAACAAACTTGGGAATATGCCTAACCAAGGAAATGAAAGACCTCTACAAGGAAAACTACTAAACACTGTTGAAAGAGATGATAGATAACACAAACAAATGGAAACACATCCCATGCTCACGGATGGGAAGAATCAATATTGTGAAAATCATCATATTGCCAAAAGCAATCTACAAATTCAATGCAATTCCTATCAAAATACCACCATCATTCTTCACAGAACTAAAGAAAACAAACCTATAATTCATATGGAGCCAAAAAAGAGACCACATAGCCAAAGCAAGGCTATGCAAGAAGAACAAATCTGGAGATATTACATTACCCAACTTCAAACTATACTATAAGGCCATAGTCACCAAAACAGCATGGTACTGGTCTAAGAACAGGCACACAGACCAATGGAACAGAATAGAGAACCCAGAAATAAAGCCACAAAGCCATCCAATCTTCAACAAAGCAAACAAAAACATATGGTGGTGAAAGGACACCCTATTCAACAAATGGTGCGGGGATAATTGGCAAGCCACAAGTAGAAGAATGAAACTGGATCCTCTTCTCTCACCTTATACAAAGATCAACACGCCTGGGTGCAGTGGCTCACGCCTGTAATCCCAACACTTTGAGAGGCCGAGGTGGGTGGATCATGAGGTCAGGAGTTCGAGACCAGCCTGGCCAACATGGTGAAACCCCGTCTCTACTAAAAACACAAAAATTCGCTGGGCATGGTGGTGGACGCCTGTAATCCCAGCTACTCAGGAGACTGAGGGAGAGAAATGCTTGAACCCGGGAGGCAGAGGTTGTAGTGAGCTGAGATGGCACCAGTGCACTCCAGCCTGGGCAATAGAGCAAGACTCCATCTCAAAAAAAAAAAGATCAACTCAAAATGGACAAAGACTTAAATCTAAGACCTGAATCCATAAAAATTATAGCAGGAAACATTGGAAAACCCCTTCTAGACATTGGCTTAGGCAAAGACTTCATGACCAAGAACCCAAAAGCAAATACAACAAAAACAAAGACAAATACATGGGATTTAACTAAACTGGAAAGCTTCCGCACAGCAAAACAAACCATCAGCAGAGTAAACAGATAGCTCACAGAGTGGGAGAGAATCTTCACAATCTACACACCTGACAAAGGACTAATATCCAGAATCTATAAGGAACTCTAACAAACTGGCAAAAAAAAAAAAAAATCCCATTAAAAAGTAAACTAAGGACATGAATGGATAATTCTTAAAAGAAGATATACAAATGTTCAACAAACATATGAAAAATTGCTCAACATCACTAATTATCAAGGAAATACAAACCAAAACCACAATGCGATACCACCTTACTACTGCAAGTATGGCCATAATAAAAAATAAAAATAAAAAAATAATAGATGTTGGCACGGATGTCGTGAAAAGGGAACACTTTTACACTGCTGGTGGGAAAGTAAACTAGTACAACGACTATGGAAAACTGTGGAGATTCCTTAAAGAACTAAAAGAAGAACTACCATTTAATCCAACAATCCCCCTACTGGGTATCTACCCATGGGAAAAGAAGTCATTACATGAAAAAGATACTTGCACATGCATGTTTATAGCATCACAATTCAAAATTGCAAAAATATGGAACTAGCCCAAATGCCCATCAATCAGCAAGGGGATAAAGAAATTGTGGTATATATCTACCATGCATAAAAAGGAACAAAATAAAGGCATTTGCAGCAAGCTGGATGAAATTGGAGAGAATTATTCCAAGTGAAGTAACTCAGGAATGGAAAACTAAACTTTATATGTTCTCAGTCATAAGTGGGAGCTAAGTTATGAGAATGCAAAGGCATAAGAATGACACGATGGACTTTGGGGACTCAAGGAAAAGAGTGGGAGGGGGATGAGGGATAAAAGACTACACAATGGCTACAGTGTACACTGCTCAGGTGATGGGTGCACCAAAATCTCAAAAATTACCACTAAAGAACTTATTCACATAACCAAACACTACCTGTTCCCCAAAAACCTATTGAAATAAATAAATACATACATACACACATTTTTTTTAAGTTGAAGAAAAAAAATCATGGTCTGAGAATTTTCCTTCTGCCTCTGCCTTTGGCCTAACTGCAATAATTTATAAATGATAGACAAGGAAAATGTTATCTGAGAAAATTGGGTTCTAAATCTAGGCACTGAAATTTGGCAGAATCAGGTCCAAGACATAAACCAACCCCTACAGATATGAGACTAGTTTCCAAGAAAAAGAAAGGACATAAGTCTTCTCTTCTGGAATTGCTCGATGCATATATTTAGTCAGAACACATATAAAATGGGCAGATGGACAGACGGGTGATGGATGGAAAGATGGACAAACAAACAGATGCAGGGAGGGACAAACAAATGATCCAGTAACTGGATCACTTTTTAAAGTGAGTACTACAGGTGGGAGGGATTGCCGTTTAACCATGGCAGAGGCAAAAAGAAGCCATGATTCTTTGGCCAGTGAGAATGTGTGCACTATCTCTGCTGCCAGGGACATAATTTCTAAGATCCAGTCTGAAGCAAGCATTTATAGAAGAGAAAGGCAAACCCACCATTAATCAATCTGGAGTCATATAACCTTCCTGGTAACATTTGTATAAGTAAAGAAGAGCTACATGCCTATTAACAGTGTAAAGCAGGCCAGGTGCGGTGGCTCACGCCTGTAATCCCAGCACTTTGGGAGGCCAAGGCAGGCAGATCGCTTGAGGCCAGGAGTTTGAGACCAACCTGGCCAACATGGCAAAACCCTGTCTCTACTAAAAATACAAAAAATTAGCCAGGCGTGGTGGCCCACGCCTGTAATCCCAGCTACTCAGGAGGCTGAGGCAGGAGAATCGTTTGTACCTGGGAGATGGAGGTTGCAGTGAGCCAAGATCCTACTACTGTGCTCCAGCCTGGGACTCTGTCTCAAAAAAAAAAAAAAGGAAAGAAAGAAACAGTGTAAGGCAAGAAGTCCACAAATCTGCACGTCCTGCACATGTACCTCAGAACTTAAAATAAAATAAAGTAAAACTTTTTAAAAACCCTTCAAACAGAAAAGAAATAATTATTTTAAGACTTATTTTCATAAAATTAACAAAATTAAAA
>NW_016803361.1:3310180-3320294 GCF_001698545.2 Rhinopithecus bieti
AAAAAAAAAAAAAAAAAAAAATTCAACCACAAAAAAAAAAGAGACATAACATTTCCAGGAGCAGCTGGATGCTTTCAGAACTTCCCATTCTGTCTGAGGTTATTAGGAGGCTAAATGCAGCTAATGAAATTCTCTAACAAGGATGGTACTGCAGCTGTCTGAAAATAACTTCTTTTTAAATTTCCACAGAGTAAACTGGAGCAAGTTTTTATATAGCATAAAGTCAAACCATACAACATTCAGCTGGGAAATATACTCCACCAAAAGCAGACTTAGTTATCTCACTTACATTGGTGTAACATTTTAAACTAGAATAAAATTCTTCAAGGGCACCCTTTTCCAGTACAGTTGTCATGAAAAAAATTTATTATTTAATATCAGAACTGCAAGGTACCTAAGAAATAATTTAATCTAGCCCTTCATTTTACCGATGTAGAAACTTGGGCTCCTGCAGGGCCAGAGAGAAAGTTACTGAAGCAAGTTAGTGACTCAGATTTAGAAAACAGTTCCCACCAAATCCAATATTAGTTCCTTCCAAAACATATCTGGGAAGAGAAAAAAGGTAATGGCTGTTAGAGAACTGAAGTACTTTTGCATTCAGCTTCTAATTTTTTCTATTAAGATAAAGACAAACTGAGGTGAAATCTTTAACGTTTATTTTACTGTTTACAGTTCCCTTTCATTATCATTTCCTCTTTAGTACGTCTCTGTTTTCTTTGCAGGTGGTCATGTAGACTATGGCATGAACTAGGAAGTCCTTCTTGACTCCTATGCCTTAGTACCCCAAGGGTAGAGTGACCACATAGTGTATTATCCAACTTGGGACATTTATGAGCACTAAAGGGAATATTACTAATAAGTAAACAACGACCAATGCATAAAGTGGACTTTCTTAGACAAACTGGAAGAAGTTATGGTCACCCTTCTTAAGTATTACCTGCTTTGGTTGTCTGGGCTAAAAACCGTCCCAGCAACAGCTCCTCTCCCTTCTTTCCTTTTGAATTTAATCCTGACCCATTTTATGGCATTCTTCTTATCCATAAACTCCATCCCAGGGATATGTGAAGCCCATGCTCTTTGAATCCTCCCTCTTTCCAACAGTAACATCCGTCTTGGGTCTTCTCCATACCCTTGTCCCCAACAAAATGATTGTAGTGTTTCCCCTAGGGCAGGCAACATCGTCTCTGGTACCAGCTCAGAGCAGGCTCCTTCAGACCAGAACATCTAGGACATGAGACTGTAAGAGAACCCTTCTATTGGAAATGAAGGGAAGAGATTATTATATGAAAGGGTGGGGGTGGGTGTGTGTATGGTGTATGTGATGTGCAATTCTGGTAATGTTAATGACTTATGAAAAGCACATCGTATCGTGGACATAGATATGAAAAAAACAGTCAAATAGAAATAACTGAAAATTCGGTTTTATTAGTAATATTTAATAATGGTAGTATATATGCCCAAAACATTAGGATCTTATTCATTTTATCACACATAGTGCTTCGCCTGTAGTAAATGTCCAATAATTATGTAGAAAAATGAATAAAACTAATTTTTGAATTATTACATATAAATACAATATTATTTGTTGGAACAATAATCATAACAACTCCATTTAGTAACAACTACAGTGAGCCAAACACTATATACTCAGTGCTTCATACACATTTTCTCTGCTAATACCTATTTATCCTACAACCCAATGATTATTCTTTGTATCACTAAATGTCTTTATTTCATTAGCAAACAAAACTCTATAGAAAAGTATTAAAATTGCATAGTTGGGTATTTGTGTGGCATAGTTGTCTAGCCATCACTTTTTAAAGAATTTTGCTTCCAGCCCAGGGTTTTTCACTACACATTAATCTCTTTCGTATATATGTCTCAGATAACTTATTAGCCCCTTCTTTTCTCTAGTGCTCTCATCTGAACATTTGTAACCTCATACAAATTATATTTATAATGTCCTTTTATGCATTCCAGAGTTCTTTTTACATATTTTTTTAAATCTATGCTTAGAGTCTTGAAATCCCCATAACTGATAAATAGGATAAGCTGCTATTAGTAACAGCAGACAATAAACAATACTGAGTTCTATTCTCTGCAGAGGTTATTAAATCAGGGACAATGAAACAAGTACAAAGACAGGCAAATTCTTTTTTATTCAAACCACAGGGGTGCCAATTAGTTCTACAGAAGTACCCTAGTATGTCAAATTAGATACCATGGAGTGACTTAGGTACTGGAAAGAATACAGTAATATAAAAATATTATCCTACTATAATAATATTTGAGCATATTTGTAAATTTAAAATAACACCAAAACTGCTGATTGAAACCATTTATACTGCTAATTGAAACCATTCACCCAGTTGGAATAGAAATATTAAATTATGGTGCTATATTACCCAGTCATAATCTAAATTACCAAGTCAATTCTGAAAGAATGGAACAGAGGCAACAATGGATAGTGACTGCCATCTTGTGGGTTTTTATCTAATTACAGGGAAACTATTTAAGACAGACGTTTGAAAATTGCTGGGAGTTAATTTATCACCCGTTCAAATCAAGATATCACATGGGAATATAAATAACAAAAAAATCATGTCTATCATATCATCTTATGGCTTTATAAAGTCAAAATTTTGCACGCAGGTGCACATGAGTGCAAAAATATAAGTTAAAAAACCATAGATAATCTTATTAATTTTCCTGGGATGCTTACACCCCACTTTGAGAAAATCAGAAAGAAGCTCAAGCATTTTATTCTGTTTTGCTGTGGACAGCAGAGTTAGAACCAACAAGTAAAAAGTAAAGGAAAATAAGCTTTTTGGCTCAGTTTAAGGAAAAGTCTGCCAAGTAAAGCTGTTCAACAAAGATAAAATGAATCCCTTATGAGGTAGTGAGCTCAGCGTCACTGGATGAAACCATGAAAAGACAGAAATAGTGGAAGAGTGTTGGTTTTTTACCAAGTGAGAGCTCTATGAGCCCTTCTATCCCTGAGGGTACTTAAGAGCCCCTCCCGACCCTCCATGTTACAGGCATCTAATAGAAATATTTAGCATTTGTATTTAATATTTCTAATAAAAATATTTAGCATTTGTGTATCATGATGGTTTTCCTGTGTATAAATGCCATAGGCACAATATAGTAAAATATAAATCCATAAATTCCCAAGAAAAGATGGAAAGATATCATATAATACAGCTTAATATGTGTGGACCTCACTGTAAAAACAACTGATATGCGGCCGGGCACGGTGGCTCACGCCTGTAATCCCAGCACTTTGTGAGGCCGAGGCAGGTCACTTGGGGTCAGGAGTTCAAGACCAGCCTGGCCAACATGGTGAAACCCCATCTCTACTAAAATACAAAAATTAGCTGGGCATGGTGGTGCACGCCTGTAATCCCAGCTACTCAGGAGGCTTAGGCAGGAGAATCCATTGAACTCGGGAGGCAGAGGTTGCAGTGAGCCAAGATCATGCCACTGTACTCAGTCTGCACGTGAGACTCCCTCTCAAAAAAAAAAAAAAAAAAAACACTGATACGCAAAACTCCAAACTTAATAAATTAGGGATAGAAGACTCTTGACAATATTTTGATAATGAACATTTGTAAAGTAATATGTACGTGAGAAAAAAAGTTTGGAAGATAGACATGGCTATTTCTGGATTTACAAGTGATTTTGTTATTCTTTATAGTGTTCTATATTTCCAAAATGTTCTATAACAAATACATAATACTTATGTCCTCACAAAATAATAATTTTTAAAAAATAATATTTGACCCTATCACCAGGATCTCAAATTCCGATTTTTGCACTCGGCCTTATCATTGGCATGAACTTCCATTCTCAGGGTTCTCTCACATTCACAAGACAGCTGCTGGAACTCCAGTCATCACACCTAATTTCTATATAGGAATGGCTGTGTCATCCCTGGATTTCCCATCCAAAAATTTCCACTTATATCTCATGGCCACTCCTAGCTAAAAAGGAGGCTGAGAAATACATAATTTTGCTACCTCAAATAAAATGCGGGTTTCTGTTTATAAGAAAGAAAAATGGATGAATACTGAGTAGGCAACTAGCATTCATGGCCACAGAAATCAATAAATCTGGGTTTAAATCCCAGTTCCACTAAACTGACTGTGTGATCTTAGGCAAATTATTTGGACTTTCTTTCTATTTCTTCTTCTAATTTACTATTAAAATGACCACTTTATAAACTTATTGAAGGGAGAGTATGTAAAAGTAGCTGTCACACAGTAGGTGTTCAGTAAATGAAAGGTTCAGATCATTCCTTTACTGAAATACCAAAAGGGTGTTCTGCAATGGAGAATAAGAGTAATCATTAAATGTTTAAAGGAGACTATGTTCTAGGCAAATATTTCCCTTTCAAAAAATGCCTGTTTAGATCTACACTTCAAACTACCAAAGATAACTAAGTCATCAAAATCACAATTTGCAAAAACTATGTTTCTCTCCTAGTTGTTGAGCTCATTTGGATTCCCTGGATCTTCATTTATCATCAGAAAAAAAAAAGAAATATAATTTCAGAATTTCAACAGGATTGCAATTGTTGTTCTTTTTGATAGATGACAGAATCAATTAGGAAGGAGAAAGAAAATGGATTATTTTCATGAAAGGATTCCATTGTTCTTTACTGATACCATGGGAAGTGATAGCACATAAATGAGCTATCTCAGAGGAGTACTATAAGCAAATTATATACAGAAAGGCAGGATGATGCTGGATTTTTGGACCAAGAACATCCACTCTTATAAAGAACATGTTGGCACAGGAAAAACAGAAGTAAAACAGTTTATAGTTCTCAATAAAATCAAGGCTTTTATTATTTACCTAAGGGAGTATGCTTTACTAACAGAGATTTCTAAATTGTAAATAAAATCCAGGTTCCAATTTCTTACACTACAACTAAAAGAATAGCTTTCCGTTTTCAAATACTGTGGTTCATCAGAATACCCATGAAACCAATTTTTGAGTGGTAGGTTTTAGCAAGCTCTAAATTTAATGCATGGAACAACTCCATAAATAAATATGAATGCCTAGTGTACATAAGACAGAAGCATTTAATAATCTCCAGCTTTGTCCTGTATGGGGCTACCCAGGGCTCTTTTTACTATGGGAAATCAAACTATGACAAACAAAACCCATGGGAAACATAAAATGTGCTCCACCCCCTCAGAGATTGGCAAGTCACCAGGGGAGGCAGACTAAATAAATTCTATATTTGCATATTGCTGTCAGGGACTACACTGAGTAAATAAAACAGACGTGACTTTCTTGAAAAATCCCATACTCTGTATATGAAAATTCACACTGGCACATATTTTTAAGTTGACATCAGAGGAGACCCAGAGGCTTTCTCAGCATATCCTTTGGAGACTCTTTCTAGCAATCCAAAAGTGAGGTAGAGTGGGGTTATGCACAGAGCCCGTGACTATAAGGTCCAGGAGAGCTGGGTTCTTCACTGGCTTTGCCATTAACTGTTGTATGACCTTGCACAAGTCTCTTCAGCTCTCTGAATCAGGAGTTCTTCAAAGTCCCTTCCAAATCCAAAATGATTAGTTTGTGACTATCACAGATTTGTCACAAGGGAGGTTAGAGGCCTCATTGGGCAAGACCTAAGGAAAGGAGGGTGAAAGGTCTACTAGAGGGTCAGTGAATGAACCTCATCATCTAAAGAAGGATTCAGTATGGGTAATAACAGGAGAAAAGGTTGAAGAGAGAGGTCTGGTCAGACCATGGAAGGTTTTGAATACCACTGCAACTTTTAAAGCACACTTATATTTATCTAACATCTGCTGTATAGTAAAGCCTCAAATGTACCCAGTTACATTAAAAACAGAACAAAATGGGCATTTTCGATTCACATGCATTCCCAAATCTCAATTGCCTAATGATTACTTCAACTTCCCTTCCACACCTTTCACCAGAGAAGCTAACAATGACAAAATTGCCCCTTCCCTTTCCCAGACTCTTAAGGACAATGGAACAGTCACAATTTGAAGCATAAAAGCACCTCTGACCAAATTCAGGAATTATTCAGTACCTTCTCTACCTACTTTGCATATGTAACACAGCTCTCACTTCCTGCCACCTAGTGTTATGATTAACTGTGAGTATGTCTGTCTCACATTGCAAGCTAGGCCATACAGCTCAGTTATTAAAATTCCAGCTCTGGATTCAAATCCAGACTCCTCCATTTAATTATTCTGTGACCTTAAACTAGACACTTAAATCCCTGAGGTTCAGCTACTTTACCTATTAAACAGGATTTTATTCACTCACTCAACAAATATTAAGTGCCTTTATGTGTGGGGTATAGTTCCAGATGCTGAAGGTAAAATAGTGAAAAATACAAGGTCCCTGACTTCATGGAGCTTATATTATAATGAGGCAACGGGCAATAAAATGGTAAACAAATAATTTATTGCTATAAAGAAAACAAAACAAGGCAATGTGATATAGAGCACGAAAGAGAAGGCAACATTAGATAGGATGGGTGAGACAAGGCATCTTTTGAGGAGGTCACATTTGAATGAGGACCAAAACATCAAGAAGTCAGCAACTGGAAGAACTGAGAAAAATGCATGTCAGGCAGAAATCAGAGCAAGTGCAAAGGTCCTGAAGCAGTCACAACTTGGTGTGTTGGGAAGAACCAAAAAGCCACTGTGTCTTTTGGTTCTTAGTAGGCCAAAGGGGCTTAATAAACCAGAGACACAGTAGTAAGATATTAGGTTGGAAAATATTAATGCAAAACACTACATGCCTCATATTCCATTTTTCATAATTCTGACCGTTTCTGTGTCAAAAGTTTTAAGATTCTCAAATATACTTTCTTCTCAATCTGACGAAATCCAGCGCTTAACCTAGAAGCTATGTTTCCTGAAAAACTACTTAAGGAAGAAGTCTCGGAGAATTCAGAAAAAGGTTGTCTCTTATGATATAGCTGAAGGAAAAGAAGGCTATATGTTACAACAAAAAGCTATATAGTGTGCTATCTTTGAGGAGCAATATAGTGTAATGTGAAAAGTATGGAACCTGGAGCCAGACTGCATGGATTCAAATTCTGACCTGCTACATACTAAATGTGTGATTTGGGCAGATTACTTAACTTTTCGTACCTCAAATCTCATTGTAAAGTGATGATAATAATAGTACCTATCTCATGAGCTATTAGAAGGATTAAGAGTTACTACATATTAAAAACTTAGAATAGTGCCTATATTAATATATATAATATATACCATATATGCTGTACATTGTATAAGTAATATAGGTTACTTATTATTGTTAAACAATAAATATATTATAATAACTTCTTAATTTTATCTTATTGATTTTAAGTAAATATTAAAAACAGTGCCTATATTAATATAAAATAATATATACTATATATACTCATACATTGTAAAATAATATATGTTTACTTATTATTGTTACTATATTTTATAATTACTATATTTTAATAAAGTGTTCATATCGAGAAATTCACAAAATATCCAACTTACTCTGTAACTATCGAGAACATCGAAAACATATTCTGTTCTGTTGTTAATAAAAGGCCTTTGTAAAAACACAAGAAATCAGTAAATTGTTGCTTTGCCCTACAAAAGCAACTTATAACTCCTAAAATTCTCCATTCTTGATTATTTCATTTAATAACTTATGGCTCTCGTAATAGTATTTGAATTATTATCCATTTTCTGAAAAGTATACTACTTGGGAAGTTTCTTTGTTAAGTAAGTGAAAGAGCTATGAAATTTCCTTTACCTTCCCTTTATCATTAAAGGTTGTGATTAATCCTGTGACTCTACTGGATTACTTTATTAAAAGAGTTTGTCTCATTTAAATTAAGATTGTTAAGCAAGGAACAGATTGTGTAAGACTCTGTAGATCATGGTAAAGAGTTTAGATTTAATTCTAAATATACCAGAAAGGTATTTAAGGGTTTCAAGAAGATACAAAGACACAAACAGGTTGAAAGTAAAAGGATAGAAAACTATATTCCAGGCAAACAGTAACCAAAAGAGAGCTGAGGTGGCTATATTATTATCAGAAAAAAAAAAATAGACTTAAGCCAAAGAAAGTTACAAAAGACAGGCCGGGTGCAGTGACTCTCACCTGTAATCCTAGCACTTTGGGAGGCCGAGGCAGGCAGATCACAAGATCAGGAGATCGAGACCATCCTGGCTAACAAGGTGAAACCCTGGCTCTACTAAACATACAAAAAATTAGCCGGGCATGGTGGCGGGCGTCTGTAGTCCCAGCTACGCAGGAGGCCAAGTCAGGAGAATGGCATGAACCTGGGAGGTGGAGCTTGCAGTGAGTCGAGATCCCACCACTGCATGACAGAGTAAGACTCTGTCTCAAAAAAAAAAGAAAAGAAAGTTACAAAAGACAAATTTCAACAAATGTTGAAAAAAGGCTTAACTCATAAAGATGTAACAATTATATATATATGTATATATATATATACACACACACAAAGTCCCAAAATAAATAAAGTAAAAATTGACAGAACTAAAGGGTAAAATATATAGTTCTACAATCATAAAGATTTCAATAACTCACTTTTAATAACAGAACAACTAAATAGAAGATCACCAAGGACATAGAGGACTTCAACAACATTACAAACTAGTAACACCTAACAAATGTACAGAATCCTCTACCCAACAATAACAGAATGGATTCTTCTTAAGTGCATAAGAAACATTTTCCTAGATAGACTATAAGTTAAGCCACAGAACAAATTTTAAAAGACTAAAATTATATAAAATATGTTTTCCAATCACAATAGAAAGAAACCAAGAAAACAACTGAAGGAAAACTAGAAAATCCACAAATATCTGGAAATTAAATAGCACACACTTAAACAAACAATCAAATCAAAAAAAAAAATCACAAGCGACATTTGGAAATATACTGTGACAAATAAAAATGAAAATATAACATGCCAAAACTTATGAGATGCTGCAAAAGCAAAAGGTAAATTTATAGCTGTAAATGCCTATATTAAAAAAAGAAGGGGCTGGGCGCAGTGGCTCACGCCTATAATCTCAACACTTTGGGAGGCCAAGGCGGGCAGATCATGAGGTCAGGAGATCAAGACCATCCTGGCTAAAATGGTGAAATCTCGTCTCTACTAAAAATACAAAAAAAATAGCTGGGCATGGTGGCAGGCACCTGTAGTCCCACCTACTT
This sequence comes from Rhinopithecus bieti, assembly GCF_001698545.2. Lineage (NCBI taxonomy): Eukaryota > Metazoa > Chordata > Mammalia > Primates > Cercopithecidae > Rhinopithecus > Rhinopithecus bieti. Next base: position 3,319,409 of record NW_016803361.1, read on the forward strand.
GGGAAGCTGAGGCAGAAGAATGGCGTGAACCCAGAAGGCGGGGTTTGCAGTCAGCTGAGATCGCGCCACTGCACTCCAGCCTGGGTGACAGAGTAAGACTCCGTCTCAGAAAAAAAAAAAGAAGAAGGATTTCAAATCAATAACCTAAACTTAAGGAACTACAAATAAAAAGCGCAAAATAAACCCAAAGCTATCAGAAGGGAGAAAATAATAAATATTAAAGATATATAAAATAGAGAAAAAATAAGAGAAAATCAACAGGCTGACTACAGTGACTCCTACCTGTAATCTCAGCTACCTGGAAGGCTGAGGTGGGAGGATCGCTTGAGGCAGGAAGTCAAGGCTGCAGTGAGCTGATCATACCACTGCACTCCAGCCTGAGTGACAGAGCAGGACACACACACACACACACACACACACACACACGGGGAAAATCAACAATATCAAAAGTTGGTTCTTTGAAAAGATTAACAAAATTAACAAACTTTTAGGCAAATTGACTAAGATAAAAAGAGAAGACTCAAATTACTCAAATCACAAATGAAAAGGGAACATTACTACTGATTTTATAGAAATAAAAGGCTTAAAAGAGAATACTATGAATAACTGTAAACCAAAAACTTGGATAACTTAGAGAAAATGGAAATTTCCTAGAAACACACGAACTCCTAAACTAACTCAAGAAGAAATAGAGAAGATGGCCGAATAGGAACAGCTCCAGTCTCCAACTCCCAGCGCGAGCGACACAGAAGACCGGTGATTTCTGCATTTTCAACTGAGGTACTGGGGTCATCTCACTAGGGAGTGCCGGACAATCGGTGCTGGTCAGCTGCTGCAGCCTGACCAGCGAGAGCTGAAGCAGGGCGAGGCATCGCCTCACCTGGAA
>NW_016803361.1:3321818-3332680 GCF_001698545.2 Rhinopithecus bieti
GGGGAACATCACACACTGGGGCCTATCATGGGGAGGGGGGAGGGGGGAGGAATTGCATTGGGGAGTTATACATGATATAAATGATGACTTGATGGGTGCTGACGAGTTGAGGGGTTCAGCACACCAACATGGCACAAGTATACATATGTAACAAACCTGCACGTTATGCACATGTACCCTAGAACTTAAAGTATAATAAAAAAAAAAATGAAAAAAAAAAAGAAATAGAACATCTGAATAGATCTAAAATAAGTAAGGAGATTGAAACAGTAATCAAAACCTTGATTGAATCAGTAATCAAAACGTTTCAACAAAGAAAAGTCCAGAACTGGATAACTTCACTGATGAGTTCTACCAATTCTGCCATTTAAAAAGGAATTAACACCAATCCTTCTAATACTATTCCAAAAAAATTAAAGAGGAAGAAACATTTACTCATTCTCCAAGGCCACCATTACCCTATTACCAGAGCCTGACAAACACACAAGTAAAGAAAACTACAGACCAATATCCCTAATGAACATAGATGTTAATAATCCTCAACAAGCTACTAGCAAGCATATTAAATGCTTAATATTCAAAGAATTACTTACCATAATCAAGTGAGTAGGATTAACCCCCGGGAATGCAAGGATGGTTCAACATACAAAGTTAATCAATGTAATATGCCATATTAACAGAATGAAAGAAAAAAACATATAATGACCTTAGTTGATACAGTAAAAGCATTTGACAAAGTTCAATACCCTCTTATGATAAAAAAACACTTGAACTAGGAACAGAAGAAAAATTACTCACAGTGATAAAGGCCATATACAAAAAAACTCACATCTAACATCATACTCAACGGCAAAAGAATGAAGCTGGACCTCACCTTATACCAGATACAAAAATTAACTTAAAATTGATCAAAGACCTAAAATTAAGAGCTAAAACTATAAAAGTTTCTTTGTTTTCTCTTAGAAGAAAACATGGGCAAATCCTCATGACCATGTATTTGGCAATAGTTTCTCTCTTTTCTGGCAATAGCTTTTCAAATATGGTCCCAAAAGCACAAGCAACAAATGAAAAAATAGGTAAACAGCCTTCATTAAAATTAAAAATAGTTGGGTTTTCTCAACTTTCATTTTAAGTTCAGGGGTACAAATGTAGGTTTGTTACACAGTTAAACTTGTGTCATGGGAGTTTGTTGTACAGATTATTGCAGCACTATTCACAATAGCAAAGACATGGAATCAATCTAAATGCCCATCAATGATAGACTGGATAAAGAAAATGTGATACATATATACCATGGAAAATTAAAAACATTTGTATATTAAAGCACACTGTCGAGAGTGTGAAAAAACACACCCACAGAGTGGGAGAAAATATCTGCAAACCATTTATGTAATTAGGGTTTACTATTCAGAATATATAAACAACTCTGACTCAATGACAAATAGACAATTCAATTATTTTTATTTTATAATTTCAACTTTTATTTTAGATTCAGGGGTACATGTGCAGGAACAACCCAATTTTTATTGGTTTACAGATCACACCTGTTATCTCAACACTTTGGCAGGCTGAATGGGAGTACTACTTGATTGAGCCCAAGAGTCTGAGACCAGCCTGGGCAAAATAGTGAGACTCCTGTCTCTACAAAAAAATGAAAAAAAAAGTTATCTGGGCAGAGTGGTACATGCCTGTGGTCCCAGCTACTCAAGAGGATAAGGTGGAGGATCACTTGAGCCTGGAAGGTTGATGTTGCAGTGAGCTACGAGTGTGCCACTGCACTTCAGCCTGGGTAACAGAGTGAGATGCTATCTCAAAAAAAAAGAAATGCAAAGGAAAGAAAGGGAAGGAAGGAAGGAAGGAAGGAAGGAAGGAAGGAAGGAAGGAAGGGGAAAGGGAAAGGGAAAGAGGAAGGAAAGGAGGGAAAGGGAAGGGAAGGAGGGGTGTGAAGGCAGGGAGGAAGGGGAGGAAGAGAGGAGGGAGAGGAAGGGAAAGGTGAGGGAGGGAGGAAGGAAGGATAAAATGGGTGATGGACTTCAATAGACACTTCTCCAAAGAAAATATATGAATGAGGCTGGGTGTGCAGTGGCTCACACCTGTAATCCCACCACTTTGGGAGGCCAAGGTGGGTGGATTGTGGCCAGGAGTTCAAGATCAGCCTGGGCAACATGGTGAGACCCCATCTCTACAAAAAATACAAAAGTTAGCCAGGTGTGGTGGCACATGCGTATAATCCCAGCTACTCTGGAGGCTGAGGTGGGATGATCATGTGAACCCAGGAGGCGGAGGTTGAAGTGAGCTGAGATTGCACCACTGCACTCCAGTCTGGGGAACAGAGCAAGACCCTGTCTCAAAATTATGTATATATATACACACACTCAGCAGGCACATGAAAACATATTCCAATCATTAGTCGTTAGGAAATGCAAATCAAAACCACAGTGAGACACCACTTCATATGCACTAGCTTGGCTATAATAAAAGTGAGAGAGAGAGAAGAAATATTGCTGAGGATGTAGAAAAATCAGAATCCTCATACATAGCTAATGAGAACGTGAAATTATGCAGCTGCTGTGAAAACAGCTTGGCAGTTCCTCAAAAAGTTAAACATGGAATTACCAACAATATGACCCAACAATTCCACTTGTTATATATCCAAATAACTGAAAAGATGGACTCAATTACTTATACATGAATGCCCACAGCAGCATTATTCACAATAACCAAGAAGGTGAAAATGATCCACGTGTCTATCATCAGATGAATGGATAAATCAAATCTTATATATGTACACAATGGAATACTCAGCCATAAAAATGAATGAACCTTGAAAACACGCTAAGCAAAACAAGCCAGACACAAAAGGACAAATATTATATTATTCCACTTACATGAAATATCTAGAATGAGCAAATTCATAGAGACAGAAAATAGATTAGAGGTCACCAGGGGCTGCAGAAAGTGGGTGATGAGGGTTACTGCTTAATAGGTAAAGAGTTTCAGTATGGGGTGATGAAAAAGTTTTGGAAATAATGATGACTGTATGACATTGTGAATATAATGACATTGAATTATACACTTAAAATTGTTAAAAGGAAACATTTTCTGTTATATATATCTCATCACACTAAAAAGGCTTTATAAATGAAAAAAGCCAATGTGTTAAAAAACAAAATATTTAAGATTTATCCCATTAAATTGATGTTGATACCAACCAGCATTCCTTGAGTACTATTAAATGCTTGGAACTGTGCAAATTGCTTAATAGGATAGTCTCTCATTTAATTCTCACTGTAACACTGTAAGATAGATACTTTTATCATCCCATTTTTTGAATAAGAAGAATGATGCTTAGAGAGCTTGCAGTAAGCAGTGGTGCATAGATTTGAACTTGAAATTCACCCTCTTAATCACTATCCTATACTTGGGGATCTCTAAATACCTCTCACAAACAACATAATAGCAGAGATTTGTTTCATTTATCTTTGTATCTCCAGCATCTAGTACAGAACCTTCCCTAGAGCAGAATTCATTAAATGTTTGTTGAATTATCTTAGAGCTAATCCTCCAAATATCAAATGTGTTGGTTCAGGTCCTCTGAAAAGCAAATGCCAAGAAGGAATCAGACATCCAAGAGATTTATTTAGGGAAATGCCCATGAAGGATCAAGGAGAGAAGAAGCAGGAATAAGTGAGGAGAGCCTTCAAGTTATGATCAGGTATGACAATTGTGAAAGGAGAGAAGGAATGAGGATTGGGTAGGAAGAACCCCAGGCTAGAGTACAGCTCAGAGAAAGTCTTCACCAGGCCAACGTGGAGTGTCCAAGCAAAGACTGTCCATCAGAGGAGTCCCAGTTGGGCCAAAATGGCCTAACTCTAGTAAACTCTGAGCTGAGCTCAGTCATTGGCTGGGAGCAGCAGTGGGTGTGAGGGTGGGAAGGGTGTGTGACTTGGAGTGAACATCACAGAGAATGTGAAGAGAATATGGTCTGGTGTGAACATCTGGAGTCATCCAGCTACGTTTCTTGCAGCAGATCCTCTTAAATGGATGTCTGAGCAGTACACCTCCATGATTATCACACCAACTTCAAACATTTACCTTAAGAAAATGGAAATTTTTCCCTAAGTGGTTCACTTTAAAACAAGGGAGTCTGAAAATCAATAGCATTAATATCTCAATGTAGAGATGTATATTCTGACGTCTCAAGCTCATCCAGCCATTACTTTGCCAAAGTTGCTTATCTTTAATAACTGGTAAATAAGAAAGCTAGTTACAGAGGAGTAAAAATAGTTTATATTAAAAATGGCTTCTGGTAGGGGATCCTAAACCCAAGTCAAAAAAGAAAGAAATGTTGTGGAACACTAGTCATTGGATTAAGACAGCATAAGGTTAGATTCCTTTAGAAGCTGTAGCTAAAGGGGTTAGCTCATGTCATATTTCAAATTTTATAGGCAGAACTGATGCAATAATTTGAGTTGAAAGAATGTAAGAATAGGGTTCACAGTAAGTTGAGAAATTTAACATGAAGAGAGTGAGAGTGAAGGAAATAAGACCCTAAGTAAGTCATTTCTCAGGGCTTCAGTTTCCCCCTTCCTAAAATCTAAGGGATAGACTAGATTACACTGTGTTCTTTAAATTGTGTTCTAGGGAGCCCTGAGAAAGAAAATCTGGAACACGACGTTGAATTGGTAGGGTCACGGTGGATGGTTCTGTTAAGCTCTACCAGTGTAGCTTACACATAAGTTTCATGTGTAATTTTATGTTGTATATATTTTATGCACACAGTACAAAAGACTTCTGCCACTATAATACATGTTAAAATAAAAGCAACTGGGTATCTTGAAGTTCTAAGCTTTTAGAATTTAATTATCCTAGAATAAAGAGAAGCTGTAAAGTCTGAAAAAGAATAAAAGAGGAGGAGGAGGACAAGGATGGCTAAAATAAGACATAGAACTGATGAAAAGTTTATCTCCTTTCCACCAAAATGAGGGAATGAAATAAGGAAAAATACACGGGATCCAGGAACCAGGGAATTCAACACAAGAGAGAAGCAAAGGGAACCCAAGATAATGGTGAATGGGGACACGGGGAACTATACAGCTCCCTGGGAACTATGCAGACCCAGACAAGTTCTCTAGGCAGCAGCCTAGAGAACAATCAATCCAGATTGGAGGAAGTGAAAGAGCTGCAGGAAAGACAGCCTCAAGCAAAAAAAAAAAAAAAAGAAGAATGAAAACTGGTAGATTATATGTTTGAGTGAATTGAGGAAGCATAATGGAGAATCTGGGATGAAATAATGATAGATGCATTTTAAAATCACCCTGGTAATTCTTAGCCCTAAGGAAAATAAAATTTGTGTAAGAAAGAAAATTTAATTATGGTATACTTACATAGTTTAGCTGTGAATATTTTCATAGTATTAGTAGTCATTAAAATACCAGCTAAAAATCTAATATCATTAAATTGGGCCATGGTCACTGTCTTCTGTTTTACCAAGCCCCAAAAGATGTTTTCACATGGTAACATTCTGTGTCCCTGTAAGAAGTGACAAAAAACGGAGACTTGGGTCACAGGAGAGGCAATTTAAGAAGCAACAGGAGTGCCTAAAGATGGACTGAGAGGCAGCTGATGTTTCAAACCATCCACGGTGCAGCAGATTGTAAAATTTCAGGTTGCATAAATAAGGTGAAGTCTCTAAAAAATCTGCAGTACTTAAACTGAATCATAAATAGAAGGTGTAACAATTTATGTGGCTGCAAAAAATATTATTTCTAATATTAGAACCCAAGAGTGTGTTAATGGAGATATCATCTGGTTTTTTTGAAACTTTCTTCTTTTGGTTGTAATGAATGTCCTATTTTTCACGTCCTACAATTACTGATGGCAATTTTAGCAATAAAAAATGGTTATCCATGATTTTCTTTCTAGAATATAGTTTATATTATTCTGATTGAGTCATCTTCTTGAAAGTTAATTAATTTTTTACTCAGGCCCAAGAGTATTTTAACATAGCGGGAATATCACTGGAGTAAAAATATTATTTCATATAAAAGCTAAGGTTTTCCAATCACAGATGACTAGTTTTTTAAAGTAGTTATTTTCTTTTACTTCAACTTATGGTGCCCCACTTTCAATGAAATGACATTTACTTTAAGTTCTGACATCTTAGCAAAGGGTTATTTTAACTGACACTCAAGTCAAAAGCTTATTTGTAATGTCCTTTCACTTCAGTTATATGGCAAATTAAATTATGGTTTCAGTCAAACGAAATTACATTAAAAACTGTATTGCTGAAATAAATAAATACCAGCTAACAAAAAATTATATTGTAACTATACTAAAAGACAAGGGGAGCAGGAGGAGGACAGGGCAGCATAAATGAACTAAATCCTCATCTTTCACAGAAGGCACCCAATATTTAATATGCTAAAGAAGAAACTAAAATGGTTGCTTCTGACAGAAGACTCAGGTAAGCAGGGGTGGGGCCAAGAACAGGTTTCCCCGCACCCCCTTATAGATCTATAAACCTATAGATTGTTTAAATTTTAAATTATGAATATATGTTTGATTAAAATGAATTTTTTTAACTTTACATCTTTATAAAATGATAATGAGAGTAGGGGGCAGCGAAGAGAGTCATCTTAAAGTTTTCTTTGCCTTCATTTGGGTTCAGGGCAGATATAATGGAGAAGTGAAAAAGCCAGAATGAAAAAGCTTGGAGCTTCTAAAGGCAGAACCCTGAGTATTTCATTCATCTCTGTGTCCCTAGTACCCAACACTATGCCTCATACCTTGTAAGAGTTCTAAAAGGATTATTGAACAAGGTCTAAGTAAGGCTTCCTAATGATGTCAGTCAAACATATCCTCCTACATTCCTTCCATGAGGGCAATGGGTGCCACTGAGCCCAACTGACAACAAAGCAACTCGCTATTAAGGAATCCATCTCTTTACTGGAGAGACGATCACGTGATTTACTAAGAAACAACTATCAGTGGAGCGAAAAGCCTGAGTAAATGTTCCACCTCAGACCAGGGGGTTCTTATGTTTCTCTCTGATCACTGCTGCATTTATGGCCAACTGGCCCATAGTGGGTTGGGACACAGAATTTTAAGGAATAAAAGAGCTGGTTTCTAGTTATGAACCTCCTACAAACTAGCTGTGTGGAGAACAACAATTTCTCCAAGCCTCAGTTTAATGGTAACAGAAGGTTATACCAAATAATCTCAAAGGTCTAATTCAACTTTAACATTCTATGACCTTAGATGACCCAGACAAGTTATTGGAATATGAGATGTAGAACTTTCTTGAGCTGCTGGATCAGCAGAGCTGAAGATTTCTGAGGATATTTGGAGGTGTCGTCAATATTTCTAATCAAGAAAATTAAGTCCTGGGGATACTTACTGACTTTTAGAAATCATTCAAAAAGATTTTCTGGTCTGATATAAGTGAAAAGGGTAAAAGTAATTGTTGAATCACAAAAAGTAATTTGAGCTAAAGTGAACCACGAAGGAGCCCCCTTCTTATGGGTATTCTGTCCCCAGAAATAATACTGGGGAGGAAACAATTACAAGTAGGAGTAAAGGGTAAAAGAGTTTACAAAGTTGAAGTTAGAATAATATGAATTAGCACACAAGGCCACAGGAGATGTATCAAAACCAATGGAGTTCCCATCCTGAATTTACAAGGGTCTGATCTTCACTTGCTTCTTACTTCTGCCCTCTCTGATTAGTGGTTAAAGAATCACTGTATGGGCCGGGTGCAGTGGCTCACGCCTGTAATCCCAGCACTTTAGGCGGCCAAGGCGGGCAGATCATGAGGTTAAGAAATAGAGACCATCCCGGCCAACATGATGAAACCCCATCTCTACTAAAAACACAAAAATTAGCTGGGTGTGGTGGCACACGCCTGTAGTCCCAGCTACTTGGGAGACTGAGGCAGGAGAATCACTTGAACCCAGGAGGCGGAGGTTGCAGTGAGCCGAGATCACTCCACTGCACTCCAGCCTGGTGACAAAGTGAGACTCCATCTAAAAAAAAAAAAAAATCACCATAAATTAGTGCCAGAAGAGACGATGGAAATCAACCATATGGTGTCCTATCTCGTTTTTTCTTTCTGATGAAGATCCATGAAGCCCCAAAAGAAGAGATTTTCCAAAACTACACTCCTAGTAAGAGATAGGGTTCGGCCCATCACCCAGACAAACCCAGATCTTCAGATCTAGGTTTACATACTTTTTCTTCCTTGACTCACATTCTCTCTCTTGTTCTCACTCCCATTTAGTTATTTAGTTACAAAAGATAATGGCCTATAGTGGGTTCCAAACTGTCCAGTAAATCACACTGTAGTGAGCCCCACTGAGAAAGGCCTGCACAGGTGTCTGGGCAGAGAGAGAAAAGCCAGATTTTTCCATTCAGCTTTTGGCAAGCTCCATTCCCCTCCAGTTAAGTGTAAATGATTTTTTAAGAATGAACAAAAAACTAGAAACCAGAGGGGGCCAAATAAATGGCTGTTGAAGAAATAAATAAAAGGTTGTAAGGGCCTACATATCCTGATGGTTTGAAAATGTCCAAAAAGCAGAAGAGTATGAAGGGAGGGGAGGGGAGGGGAAGAAAGGGGAGAGGAAGAAGTAGCCAGAAATATCACATGGAAAATGTTTGAAAACAGGCTGGGAACTGGCTAAAAGCAGCGTAAGTAAATAGTTGGGAAGTTGGTTGGAAATTTGCACCAGAAAGCATTCTTCTTTTATTCATTCATCGAATAAATATGTTCTGAATGTCTACTAGTGTATAATACTCTTCTAAGCCTAGGAGGAAGTACTCAAAACATTAAAATGCACTCTGAGTCATGAGGAGTTTGTAATTTAGTTGGAAGGAAGACATATGATTGAACAAGCATTCAGGGAGTGCTTACCACATGCTTGGCACTGTGCTAAGTGCTAGGTATTATAGACATGAATGAGACAGCCTCTGCACTCATGGAACTCACATTCTAGAGCAGTGTTGTCCATCAGAAAAATAATGAGAACCATAAATATAAGCCATATATACATTTTAAAATTCTCTAACAGCTATATTTTAAAAGGTTAAATAAATGGATATGTTAATTTTAATAATATATTTTATTTAACCAACATATCTGAAATATTATTTCAACATTTAATTAATATAAAAATAATGAGATATTTTACATTTTACATTCTTTTTTTCATACTAAGTCTAAAATCCACTGTGTATTTTCATCTCAATTTGCTCTAGCCACATTTCCAGTGCTCACAAACCACATGTGAGCAACCTTATTGGATAGTACAGATCTAGACTAATACTATTCAAACTTCTTTTGATAAACATAAATATTACATTTGTCTGAAGTTTTTGATATGTACCTTCTCTGCTCCTGCCTCCCCAGACCCTTCCTTGTTCAAGCAGGAAATCTCTATTTTCGCCTCTCCCTTCCTACCTAGTTGGTAATCTCTACTTTGCTGGCTAAAGCAGGGGGCCAAAAGTTCTATGGTTTCCCAATGTACAAATGACCCTCTTCCCCTGTAAGGTCTGATATTTAGCTACCCATACTCCACCTACCACTCACATATACATCTATTTGAAAATTGTCATAAAATCTTAACATCACACAAATATAGAATAAAATAGCAACATGGGAAGTAAACAGCAAAAAGGAAAAAAAAAAAGAAAGCTATACAAGTTGATTCAAAAAGTAGTGCCTGATCATACAGCAAATGGTATAAGTTAGAATTGAGAAATATTGGATAGGCCAGAAGAGTCAGGTAAGCCTATATTGAGGGAATGGGATTTGAACTGTATCTTGAAAAATGAATAACACATATTGAAATAAAAAGTAAAATACTTTGCCTTTGTCATACAAAAGTCAGAATTTCAAAACTTGGGCCATTCATGACTTCAATTGCATTTTTAAAAATTTCTGAGAAGATCGTGTACCCAGTTCTAGGATAAGTTTTACAGAAAAGGATAAGAACATTTTGTTCTTCCTATAAAAACAGATAGGTTGGTAGATTAAGGGTCATGATCAAGTGAAACATAACTGGCTTTTACAGCTGACAGTTTTAAAAGAAAACAGACAGTGGCAAAGCTTTTTTTAATCTTCAATTTTAAAAAGTAAATAGTGACAAAAGAGTAACTGAAAAATTAATCAAGAAAACAGAACATTATACTTTAATCAATAATGTAACAATTATGAGTTTTCAAAATTTCAGCCCCAGATTATAGTCAATTACAAGAGACAGAAAATAGAGGAAAATATGTACAGGGCATGGCCTACATAGAAAGGTATAAATGTCTTATTCTCTCAGTCCAAACCCAAATTACTCCTGTAACTTCCCAAGTCTATCAGACAAAATGCTTGTCCAAATGCCTGGACAAATTCTTGTCCAGGTCCAGCACTGATGGACAAGGTTAACATCTTAAACTCCAAACCAGATTCAGGTTTCCTCCTCAGTCTTCACCTGCTGGTAAATCTGCTTAGGGTATGAATGACCCTTCCTCAAGATATTTATCTCAGGTGAATGCGGCAGCAGTGTCTGACCAGTGGATTATGTTCTAAAAATTTATATCTAATAAAACTGCACCTAAATTAACACCTCTCAACACTCAAAATAGGGTGGTGGTAAAGAGTGCAGACTTGAGCATTAGATCACCAGGGTTTCAATAATCCCCACTCTTATGAAGATACATCTTCTAATTTTTATGTACATATATATATATAGAGAGAGAGAGAGATATGAGCTGTGCTATATGTATATGTATTTATATATTATACGTAAATTTTTATCTTATATATTTGTTATATACATGTTTATTATATACATATATATGTATATAATATATAATAC
>NW_016803361.1:3338073-3346963 GCF_001698545.2 Rhinopithecus bieti
CAGTACCTCAGTTGAAAATGCAGAAATCACCGGTCTTCTGTGTCGCTCGCGCTGGGAGTTGCAGACTGGAGCTGTTCCTATTCGGCCATCTTGCTCCGCCCCATAAATAGCATTTACTTTGTATCAGGCAATATTCTAAGGGGTTTTCATGTGTTGACTAATTTAATCCTTTCAACAGACGAGTACTATATTCTCAATTTTAAAAATAGAGAAACTGACGTACCCAAATTAAGATGTCCAAAGTCACACAGATAAAAGGTGGTAGAAGCAGAAAATAATCCAAAGTCTGTGTTCTTAACAACCATGAAATACTGCCTCTCAGGAGAATGGAATTACGGTATGTCCATACAATAGACTACTAAATAACCACTGATTTGGGTTTATGAATGATGTATTCAAACTTTGGAAATGCTTATGTTGTAATGTTAAGTGAAAAAAAGCAAGATAAAAATCATACATACACATACTCACAGTTATTATTCCAACTATGTAAAACAAGACAAGACTGAATTAAAGATTTTTTTTCCTTTTCCCTATATTTTCTAAAATATTTTAATACTATATTTAACTTTTTTTACACAGGAGGCAACTGGGAAGTACAGCCATACTTTTACTGATGAGAGAATAGATCTCAGTGATACACTGTTTCCAAAACATATTTATGAAAATAGCAAGGTAAGGCAGATAAAGATTATGCCTTTGGAATAAAAAAACTTAAGCTGAAAAACCTGAAACACTCCACCCAAACCCTGTAAGGAAGATTTACCCTCATCTGTAGAATGGGGATATAAACAAACCCTACAATCACTGCAAAGATCAAATAAGATGGTTCAGGTGGAAACAAATTGGAAAGAAATTTGGTATTATTTCTCAGTCTGAAGTACAGGCCAGCATAACCTTTAGGTTATCATCTTAACACTGCCTCCAAAAAGTGTCCCCTGACTGCCTAAATCTAGCTTCTTTGGCCTTGGCTTGGGTAGCAATTAAACCCTAAATATAACGTATCACTTATCACACTGCAGTATTGTCTGTTTAATCACTTTCTATTTGCGGGGCCTTCACTAACTATTTTGAAGTTTGCAGCAAACTTCAAAAGTTTGCTCATATAGCCTTCCAAAAGACTTTTATTAAATACAGGCCTCTGAACACTTAGCTTTCCATGTAGGATGGAGTACTCTGAAGCATGTAAACATTACCACTTAGCATAACTAGAAAGGCTGGATACGCGATAGGAGGTGAGACTGGACTCCAGAGGCAGGGCTCAGATGCTGGACCAGATTGAGGACTAGCTAAAACAGGGCCAGGGTGGAAGCAGTTTTCAATCAAATGCCCACCGCAGCGTGCCGTTTCTATTTGTGTTTGCCATGAACACAGAGTTACTGCCCCTTTCTATGGAAATGACCCAATGAGCCCAAATTTCTGCCTAAACCACCCCTTAGACTACATGCAATTAAAAGTGGGCATAAATATGACTGCAAAACTGCCCTGAGCTGCCACCCTCTGCCTACAGGGTAGCCCTGCTCTGCAGGAGCAGTTACAGAGCTGTAACACTGCTTCTTTAATAATGCTGTTTTCTTCTATCTCTGGCTTGCCCTTGAATTCTCTCCTGGGCAAAGCCAAGAACCCTCCCCGGCTAAGCTCCACTTTGGGGCTTGCCTGCCCTGCATTAGCTTGGCACCCAATGCAGGGTGAAGAAAGAAGATGGCTTCATGAGATATGGCAGTCAGAGATCTGGAGGCCGCAGTCTGTAAGGTGGCAGTTGACCAGTGGCAGTCAGCCAGGCAGTAGTCAAGGACTGGTCAGGCGGCAGTCAGAGATCAGCCTGTTGGCAATCCACAGGGTGATGGTCAGCAGGAAAGTAATCATCTGGACGGCAGCTGGCAGGAAGGTCATCATTAATTGGGAGGGCAGGAAGGCAGGACAGCAGTCAGTGTATGGCAACTGGCGAGATGAGGAGCAGAGAGGGAGCAAAGCAGAGTTGTAATACTCTAACACTAACCAAGGGCTCTTTTCAGAGCTACATTTTCCCCGGCAGGCAGCAGAGCCCATCAGAAGGGCAAGCAGCCATAGTTCCACTACCTCATGTAGGGCCTGCTTCTCCCCACCGCAGCCTGGTGGGTTACCTGTGCAGGCCCATCCCACTGCCACAGTTGAGCCTACTGGTGGAGTGGCCATAATGCAGTCTGCCTCATGTGACACTCCCCACCTCCCACTGGCAGCCCGGTGGGTTACCACCCACGTGAGCCCTTCCCACTGCTGCAGTTAAACCAAGCCCATGCAAGCGGAGGTATCCTGGAGAGATCTTCACCCAGGTCCCACACAAAAAATCAGTCAGCGCCGTTTCCACTCTGGTGAAGAGGTGACTGTCCCTTCTGTCCCCACTCCCATAGTATCAGGAGAACTAGGGAATAAAGTAACAGCCTTTGGCTAGGCGATTGCTTAGAACTCCCTCATTGTTTGCGTGCCGGAAAACAGGTCCTTGTCACCCCTTCACCCACTCCTTTGTCTTCTGACTCCATAGTATTGTTCCATCAGTCATTTTATTTTCAGTCCTAAAATGGGTGCAGTCTTATGTTTGCTTTTAACTTTCTGTTGTGTGTGGGCAATTATAACAAGACACTTGATTGTGGGAGATCCTGTTTTGTTCACTCTAGGATGCCAGAGTCATGTCGTTCTGTGACCCCAACTTGGTCTTGGGTTCACTGCTGGCCACCCCCTGGGTGTCCCAGGGTTTTCAGCACTTGGCGAGGGGACCCTTATTGGCTGTAATTCGGGCACTCTGGATTTTCAGCATTGGTAATTTTGACCACCCCCAAGATACTTTGGGGTATTTGGTGTCGACATTCCCTCTAGTATTGTAGGTTATAGCCACTCCCCCAGGGGAATATTGGTCTTGCCTTTTTCTGCCCTGAAGTTAGAAGTATTATTTTCTTAATTGCCAATTCCAAGTCCTTTACTGTATGCTGTCTTATAACTGCCTTGCTCAAGCCCCTTTGGTCAAAGGAAATGGGAGTTCCCAGGCCACTGCCCTGACAGACCCACCTACAGCATTAGACAAGTGGCCACCCAAATATTCTTTTTCAGTGTCTCTGCTACTGGGTAGGTTCTCTGGCAAGTCAGAGCCTCTGAGGTTTCCACTTGGGCAACGCTGTCTACCCTTCTTTTCCTCCCTTACACAGTCACCATTTGTTTAGCCCCTCTCTCTGCACAACCCTCACTCTCTGTGGAATTTAGGCTTAACACCCAACTGCCCATTTGAAGCTTGTAATTTACTTTCGTAACACCTTGCTATCAATAGAAAGTGAGAAATGAAAAGGGAAAAGTAAGTAGGCATTTACTAAACTTAGGCTAACTGAAACCCCTTGTAGTGACCCTTACTAGACATAGGGACAACAGCAAGCATCCCAAAAGTCTTGCTACTAGGGTGTCTTTCAGGCAACTGGAGTAAGTTCACATTATCAGCCAAAGTGATAAAGAAAAAACTCATTTACCATGGCAATAAGGTTTGGGTTCAATAAAAATTGGCAAATCAACAAATCTGGCATAGATGGTTCTTTGTCATAATGATATTGTACAATTAGACTTGTTCTGTAAAAAGTAAAGAAAATGGGAAGAAGTTCCCTAAGTGTTTTTTTTTTTTTTAGATGGAGTCTCGCTGTGTCGCCAGGCTGGAGTGCAGTGGCATGATCGTGGCTCACTGCACCCTCTGCCTTCCAGGTTCAAGCAATTCTCCTGCCTTAGCCTCCCGAGTAGCTGGGACTACAGGCACACGCCACCACGCCCAGCTAAGTTTTGTATTTTTAGTAGAGATGGGGTTTCACCATGTTGGCCAGGATGGTCTCGATCTCTTGACCTTGTGATCTGCCCGCCTTGGCCTCCCAAAGTGCTGGGATTACAGGTGTGAGCCACCATGCCCAGCCTGTACAGGTTTTTATAGCTCTCTACCAGAATGCTAACTTAAGGGCTAGCTATAGAATATCTCTGGCTCCTGATACTCCCAGAGACCCAGAAGCTGCATCAGCTATCCTAGATGACCCCCTCCTAGTTGCTCCCCATAGGAGGTCTGCACTACCTCTTTGGAGCCTCCCCAGTCCCCTAGTTCTGACAGGGGCCCCACTAGTTCTCTAGTGCAGAATTCTACTCCAAAGTCATCAGGAACCCCTCTCCCTCATCCAACAAGCCCTGGTCCCTATTCCCCACTGCCTGAGGAAGTAAGCCGAACCAGTACTACTAGGAGTGGGGCCCCAGATCAGCCCCCTAAATTGAACTTGTGTATATTGCAGGAGGCAGCTGATGGAGATGGAAAAACAATCAGAGTATATGTGCCTTCTTCCACATTTGATTTGGTTTTCTGCAGGGAAAAATTTGGTTGGTTGGTTTTCAAAGGACCCAGGAGAGTTTATAAAGGAGATTGTTAAGCTGACCATGTCTTTTGATTTAACTTGGCGTGACATGCAGAAATCATCATCCACTTGTTGTACGGCACAGGAAAAACAAAGAATTCAAGGTATTGCTCATGAACATGCAGTTGGAGTGGCTGTGCATAATCCAGGCCATGCCATGTATCATATGGGAAGAGATGCAGCTCCAGATCTAGACCGTCAGTGGAATTACCAGAGAGGACCTCAAGATCTTGAATGCAGAAATCATATGTTAACTTGTTTAATAGACAGTATGAAGAAGTGTGCAGTTAAGCCAGTAAACTATGTAAAAGTGAGAGAAATAACTCAGAAGAAAGATTAAAATCCTGCTTTATTTCAGGGCTGTTTAGTTGAGGCACTCAGGAAATATACCACTACAGACCCAGATTCCCCAGAAGAGTGAGCTCTCCTGGGTGTGCATTGTGTTACTTAGTCTGCCTCTGACATTAGGAGGAAGCTATAAAAAGGAACAATGGGACCCCAAACCTCAGTGAGTCAATTCTTAAACATTGCTTTCGGGGTTTACAATAATAGGGACAGCGCAGAGGAAGAGGCAAAAAAAAAAAAAAAAAAAAAAGAATTGGCCAAAAAGCACAATTGTTAGAGCCTGCTGTAGGCCCCCTACTGCCTCAGGGTTACCCACGTCAAGGAAATGTCATCAGATCAGCATCTGGGATGTTCAGACAAGAGCTCCCCATTCATCGGCCTCTAGGCCATAATCAGTGTGCCTTCTGTAATCAAGAAGGCCACTGAAAGAAAGACTGCCTCAGGCTTAAGAGGGAGTTTAAAACACCCAGACCCATAATGGCCAAGAAGGCAGGGGACTGATGAGGCCCAAGGTCCTCTACAGCTCCCACTGGACATCTTACAATCTCCACAGAAGAGCCTCAGGTAACTCCTGATGTAACATGCAAAAATACTGAGTTCTTATTGGATACAGGAGTAGCCTACTCAGATTTAAACCATTTCTCAGGGTTCTTACTCTTGTACAGTAACGAGAATTGATGGGCAGCCAAAAATTAGGAGATTCACTCACCCCCTTGGTTGCACCATGGGATACCATATGTTTTCCCACAGGTTCTTACTCATGTCTGAGTGTTCTATCCCTCTAATGGAGAGAGACTTACTTTCCCAATTACAGGCCACAGTTCAGTTTGGGATGCGTCATGAGAAGGCAACAGGCTGGGAAGGGACACTTCTCCTAACTCTAAGTGGTTTTCTTAACACAGATAAGGAGAAGACCTCCCTTCCATCACATATTGTTTCTCAAATAGACCCCTCTGTTTGGGACACGGAAGTTCCCAGCAGAGCTGTTAATGTACACCCAGTTGAGGTTGTTTTAAAACCCAATGTTAATTACCCATGGAAAAAACAGTATCCTTTGAGACCTGAGGCTCAGAGTGGCATCCAGGCCCTAATAACAAAGTTCCCAAAGTATGGATTATTACAATGCTGTCAGTCTCCATGTAACACCCCCGCTTTACTTGTAGAGAAACCAAATGGGGAATATAGATTTGTTCAGGATCTAAGGGCAGTTAATAAGGCAGTAGTCCCAGTTCACTCAATAATTCTTAATCCTTATAATATCGACCCAAGTCCCTGAAGATGCTCATTGGTTCACAGTGTTAGACTTAAGGATGCTTTCTTTTTATAGTATATTTTTGCTTTTGAATGAACTCATCCAAACACTCATGCTGCATCTCAGCTTACCTAGACAGTCCTTCCCCAAGGTTTTGGGGATAGTTCCCACCTCTGTGGCAATGATTTGGCCAAAGAGTTAAGGGAACTACAGTAAACTAATGGGTCCCTCTTGCAATATGTAGATGACTTATTAATTTCTCACCCTACTAGGGAAGACTCTGACAGAGACACAATCCAGCTCTTTAATTTTCTGGGAAAGTGAGCGTATTGGGTATCCCCCCACAAGGCCCAGATCTTTGCAGAAGGTTAAAGAGTTGGGTTATGTGCTCACTCCTGGGACAAGGACTTTGGCCCAGGGGTGAAAAGAGACCATCACAGCACTCTAGCCTCCTCAGACTAAGAGACAGTTAAGAGCCTTTGAGGAAATGGCTAGATTCTGCAGGATCTAGATTCCTGGGGTAGGGCTTATAGCAAAGCCACTTTATGAAGCATTAAAGGGAGTGATCAGTAGCCTTTACATTAGAATGAAACCTGCCAACAAACATTCTTAACCCTAAAAGAAAAGCTGGAAGGAGCTCCTGCTTTGGGAATCCCTAACTTAGAAAAACCCTTCACTCTCTATATGACTGAAAAACAAGAGATGGCTTTGGGCATCTGATATGGGTTGTCTGTGTCCCCACCCAAATCTCATTTTGATAGTGAATAAGTTTCACGAGATGTGAAATGAGTTAAGACTTTGGGGGACCGTCAGGAAGGAACTGGTTGTGAAATTCGAGGACATGAGATTTGGAAGGGGCTGGGGGCAGAATGATATGGTTTGGCTGTGTCCCCACCCAAATCTCATCTTGAATTCCCAACTGTTGTGGGAGGGATCTGGTGAGAGGTAATTGAATCATGGGGGCATGTCTTTCCTGTGCTGTTCTCGTGACAGTGAATAATTCTCATGAGATCTGATGGTTTTGAAAAACAGGACTCTACCTGCACAAGCTCTCACTTTGCCTGCTGCCATCCTTGTAAGACGTGACTTGTTCCTCCTTGCCTTCCACCATGATTGTGAAGCTTCCCCAGTCACATGGAACTGTAAGTCCAATTAAACCTCTTTATTTTATAAATTGCCCAGTCTCAGGTATGTCTTTATCAGCAATGTGAAAACGGACTAATACAGCATCCTAACTCAAAGGTTAGGGAATAGCCCCAGACTAGTGGCTTACTTTTCTAAACAGCTAGACCAGATGGCAGCGGGGTAGCCAGGGTGCTTGTAAGCCATGGC
This sequence comes from Rhinopithecus bieti, assembly GCF_001698545.2. NCBI lineage: Eukaryota > Metazoa > Chordata > Mammalia > Primates > Cercopithecidae > Rhinopithecus > Rhinopithecus bieti. The sequence goes on from NW_016803361.1 coordinate 3,345,406, forward strand.
TGCCACCACTCTACTGGTAGAAGAAGCCAGAAAGTTTACCTTGGGACAACAATTAGATATCATGAGCCCCCACCAAGTACAGGAGGTCTTAGCAACAAAAGGACACCAATGGTTAACAGGCGCTCACTTAGTTAAATACAAGGCCCTTCTGCTTCACACCCCAGAAGTAACTTTTAATATATGTCAAATTTTAAACCATGCTACCTTGTTCCCAAAGTTCATGTCCCAGGAAACAGATCCCCAACTCATTCATTCCTGTGTGGAAACCACAGAATAGATCTACTCTAGCAGGTCTGACCTCAAAGATCAGCCCCTGCCTCATTCTGATGTTGAGTGGTTTACAGAGGAGAGTAGCTTTACACATGAGGGAGTAAAAAGGGTGGGTTATGCAGTAGTAGTTAGCCAACAAGCAGTCACTAAGGCAAAAACATTGTCTCCCCAGTCTTCCACTCAAAAAGCAGAACTAACTGCTTTATTAATCAGGGCCCTCCAATTGGGAAAAGATTTAAAAGTCAATATATATACTGACTCTAAATATGGGCTCCTGGTGCTCCATACTCATGCTGCTGCTATATGGTAAAAAAAAGGGACTATTAACAGCTAAGAGACCCCCCCATACAATATCATTTTGAGATCCTGGAACTTTTAGATGCTGTCCAGCTCCCAAAGGAGGTAGCAGTTATTCACTATTCACTGCTGGGGATGCCAAAAGGGAGAAACCTCTATTATCAAAGGAAATGCTCTGGCTGACAGAGCAGCTAAGACCACAGCTAAAGAACACCAGTATTACAGGCCACTGCACTAATGCCAGGTACTCCACCCATGTCGGCCACATGATATTACATCCATGAGGAAATTAATTGGGCAGAACAGAAAGGCTTACAAAAAGATCCCTCAGGATGGTTAGTAGGAAGCAACAAACTTTTTCTTCCCAAGGCTGAGCAATGGAAGATAGTTAAGTATTTCCACGACTCCTCACATCTGGGATGGGACTCCCTATTCAAATTAGGTTTTCAAATCTTTTTGGTAAATAAACTATTCCAGACTGTAAAGAGGGTCACCAGGGCCTGTGAACTTTGTGACTGTAATGGCCCAGGAAGCCACCACATAGCCCCACCTCTACTCAAACCTGTACAACATCAAGAGACATATCCTGGGGAAGACTGGCAACTAGATTTTACCCAGATGACACTTTTCAGGGGACTAAAATATTTGCTAGTATTTATAGACACTTTCATTTGATGGACTGAAGCTTTCCCTTCAAGGACAGCGAAGGCATTAAAAGTGTACAAATTTTGGCTGGGCACAGTGGCTCACACCTGTAATCCCAGCACTTTGGGAGGCCGAGGCAGGCGAATCACAAGGTCAGGAGATCGAGACCATCCTGGCTAACACGGTGAAACCCCATCTCTAATAAAAATACAAAAAATCAGCCAGGCGTGGTGGCGGGTGCCTGTAGTCCCAGCTACTCAGGAGGCTGAGGCAGGAGAATGGCCTGAACCCAGGAGGCGGAGCTTGCAGTGAGGCGAGATTGCACCACTGCACTCTAGTCTGGGTG
>NW_016803361.1:3347395-3358532 GCF_001698545.2 Rhinopithecus bieti
GAGATGGCGCCACCGCACTCCAGCCTGGGCGACTGAGCAAGACTCCGTTTCAAAAAAGTTCAAATTTTATTTAAAGAGATGATCCCAAGATATGGATACCTAAAAGTCTGCAGAGTGATAATGGACCCTCCTTCACAGCTAAAGTGACCCAGCAGGTTTCCTCAGCCTTAGGTATTACCTATCAGCTTCACTCCTCCTGGAGACCTCAATCCTCAGGTAATGCAGAAAAAGCTCATATTTTAACAAGGACATTAGCAAAGCTCTGTCAGAAGATCTCAGAGGCCTGGGTTTCTCTCTTACCAATAGCCCTTTCATGTGTAAAGATGGCTCCAAAGGGAACTCTAAAACTTAGTCTGTTTGAATTGACTCATGGAGACCCTTTTTAACTTCAGACCTCCTGCTTGATTAAGAGACACCATACTATCAACTTAGGCCAGGTTCCGAAGGCCCTCCAAGCATATGGAAATAAAATATTGCCCCCTTCTCAAAGGGAAATAATTAACCTCCCTATTCAACCAGGAAACTTAGTCCTGCTAAAAACTTGGAAAGAAGGATCCCCAGGGATCATTTATAATCAAAATGGAAGGGCCCCTATCAGGTGTTATTGAGTACCCACACTACTGTTAAACTTCAGGGAATGGCTAGTTGGGCACACCCGTCCAGGATTAAACGTGTTTTGTATGAGTCGTAGGCACAAAAGGAGAACACCACAACCTACATATATGAGCCTTTGGAGGATTTCTGCTACTTGCTTAAAAGAATCAACACTCAGCCAGAAGTGGTAGCATGATGCTGTGGGTAGGAAAAGGCACTTTAATTTTGCTCTTCCTCCTGCTCTGTTTTTTACCCCTGCTAGGATCTTTGATAGCTCTCTTTTCACAAATTTTTTGCCCTGCTTGTTTAACCTCTTAAAGTTAACGTGTTCTAGATTACAACTGTTCCATGTAAAACATTGCTGGTACAAGGCTTCCAACCCTTCCCATCTACTGACCTGGAGAATAAAAGCATTCTGCCTCTGGGCCCCTTAGGTTAGGCATCCAGAGATTTTTTACTATGGGCTAAGCCTATGCCCATAAGTTCAGCAGAAAGCAGTAACAGAAGATGGACCTCCACCCTTCTGAAGCCTGTTTAAGATTAAAGAGGAGTATCTAATCTGAGGCAGGACTCAACTCCAGAGGTGACACTCAGACATCAGACCAGATTGAGGACTAACTAAAACAGGGCCAGAGCAAAAGCAACTTTCAATCAGACATGCCTACCAGCCTGCCATGGCAACACCCGGGAGTTACTGCCCTTTCCATGGCAATGACCCAATGAGCCAAAAGTTACTGCTGCTTCCCTAGAAATGTCTGCATGAACTGCCCCTTAATCTGCATGCAATTAAAAGCGGGTATAAATATGACTGCAAAGCTGCCCTGAGCTGCTACTCTCTGCCTACAGAATAGCCCTGCTCTACAGGAGCAGTCACAGAGCTGTAACACTGTTTCTTCAATAATGCTGTTTTCTTCTACCTCTGGCTTGCCCTTGATTTCTTCCCTAAGCAAAGCCAAGTGGGCTAAGCTCCACTTTAGGACTCACCTGCCCTGCATCAGATACATTGCAAAAATCATCCATTTAAGAGCTACAAAGGCAATAAGGAATATCAGAAACAAAATTCCAGAGAGCAGAGAACCATTCATAGGTGATCTAAGGGTCTAAAGTGTTTTGGGGGCATTTGCCATTTCTAAGCAAATATTTGGGGTATGTGCTCACTCCTGGGACAAGGACTTTGGCTAATGGCTGAGATCTGGAATTGGGCCAAGCACAGGAATGCTGCTTACAGACAGAAATGAATGAAACTTTTTTTATAGACACATGGGCAGGAGTGACAAAATGGAAGATTTGAGAAGCCTCAAACACAAGCTTCCTCTTCAAGGTATTTTCTGAATTTTGAAGATAAGCCAAAACATTAGAAAAACAGAATGGAATTTCCCAGAGTCTATGAATACTTAATACTTAGGAAACAAAGACTGGTTAGGGAAAAGAGCCTTGAATACAGCCATGAGAGGTGAAAGCCCTGGAGATTAATACTAACATCTACTGTCACATTTGCCAATATGGGCACAGCTAGAGGCCGAGAATCCCCACTTGTCAGAAGGCTGCTTCTGAAAACTAGAGAAACTGGTGGAGTTTTGACAGTTGTACAGTTGTACCGAAATTGGAGACTTGATAGACTTCAAACCAACAGTCACTCTATTCCTCAATAAATCTGTGATATTTTGAAGCTTCATGGGGTGGAAGGCTAAAGAGCTAATCCAAAACCTCTGTAAAGTGGAGTGAAAATTTCCACAGAGCTTTGGTTCTAAACACAGGACCCCAGGATCTCAATGAAAAGCCATGAAGTACCACTTCCTAGGAACAAGGAAACAAAAGTAGACTAGTCTGACCAAAATTGCAAACCAGACTTGACCGAAATAAGTGCATAAACTGGATTAAGGTGTTCAGATCCCCATTCTATTTTCTTAGACTAGGAAAAGGTGAATCTTAATTTAAAAAATAAATGTTTAAAAGGAAGGAAGGAAAAAACAAAGGAAGGAAGGGTTGATGGGTAAATCACCTCTGGTGGAAGAAACCATCTTCTGAAGCCTTGACAGTTGGGGTGCTATTTTTTTAACATAATATATCTTACATGGCTGATAACCAGTAAAAGCAGACCCATAGGTCATATAGATATTGGAGTTAGTAGACCAGGATTTTAAAATACCTATGACTCATATATATGAATATACATTCAAATAAAGGAAAAGACAGACAATAGAAATGAAAAAATACAAAATTTAAACAGAGAAATGGAATTTATAGAAAGAATCAAATGGACATTCTAACTCAAAATGAAATATCTGACATTAAGAACTCAATGGATGTGTGTAAAAATAGATTGACCTAACAGAAGATAGGATAGTAAACTCAAAAGAAATCAATAGAAAATATCCAAACTGAAACACACACACATACACACACACACACACACACACACACACACACACCCCAGACTGCTGGGGAGTAGGAGAGGACAAGGGAAGTGAGAAGAAAAAAAATGAAGAAAAAAAAGACAGAGAGGGAAAACAGTGCCCAGAGACTTGTGGGACATGAGCAAAAGAACTAATATACATGTATTTAGAGTTCCAGAAAGAGAGGAGAAAGGAAATGGAACACTAGCAGTTATTTGAGGAAATATGTTGGAGCATTTTCTACAAGTGATGAAAGATCCACTGTAATTGTTTGATTCCATTTTGGGGCAGCTTTCAAGCCCTATTCCTCCATTTTACCCTCTTGACCTATATCTGGGCAAGCCAATAAGACAGCCCGCATGCTCCCTCCTTTGGCACTGGCAAGAAGTTCAAACCACATAAGCCCTAGCCAATGTGCACTTACTCTGGCTCCACACTCTATCCACAATAAAAGCTAAAACCAGTCTCTCCTCATTGCTCTCTCAAGCCATTTTTTGGGCCTGCTTTGCAACCTGCCCTGTTACCCCCCAGAAAAACCTCATTATGTGAATAATAAATCTTTTTATGCTATCTTGGTGTATGTGTGGCATCATCAGTCCCAACATACGAATGAAATGTTGGGTGGAGTGTGTTGATCCTGACCTCCACAGGACAACCATAAGACAACTGGTACTGTGAGCAAGATGTTGAGATAATGGTCATCGCCATGGGGATCTTTCTTCACTTGTGTTTTTCTTGTTTTTTTGTTTTTTGTTTTTAAGATGGAGTTTCACTCTTGTTGCCCAGGCTGGAGTACAATGGTGCGATCTCGGCTCACTGCAACCTCCACCTCCCAGGTTCAAGCGATTCTCCTGCCTCAGCCTTCCCAAGTAGCTGGGATTACAGGCATGTGCCACCATGCCCGGCTAATCTTGTATTTTTAGTAAAGATGGGGTTTCTCCTTGTTGGTCAGGCTGGTCTCAAACTCCCGAATTCAGGTGATCCGCCTGCCTTGGCCTCCCAAAGTGCTGGGATTACAGGCGTGAGCCACTGCGCCCGGCCTTTCTTCACTTGTTTTAGCCTGCTAACTGGCTTTGCTGATTGCTAGTAAGAATATACTTTACGTTGCTGCCTGCTGGCAAGTGAGCTTTTTGAGCTATGCTGTTGCCTGCTGGAGAGTTTGCACTTGGAGCTGTGCTGCTTTGTGCTGTATTTACTGACTCCTGTTTGAAATTTAACAGATCTACATTGGAAGTTCCCATAGCTGGCACTTAGAAACAGGAGTATGGGAGTGGATCCATACATCTGAAGATCTTGTTCTTCTATTTTTAAAATGGATGATGGGTGGCTCGTGCCTGTCATCCCAGCACTTCGGGAGGCTGAGGCAGGTGAATCACTTGAGGTCAGGAATTTGAGACCAGCCTGGCCAACATGGCAAAACCCCATCTCTACTAAAAATACAAAAAATTAGCTGGGTCATATGTCTCGACCGGGATTTATCTGTGTGTTTCATATTAAATTGTATGTCTCGCTTCCAACATAAGCTATAACACTAGACTCACGGGAATGACTCTTACCCTGTGACTATTCACTGTGCATCTCAATCAGATGGTAGCCCCTTGTTTTATAGAACACTCAGAGAAAAGACCAATACACTGTATGATACATGGCCAATCACTCATGTGGAGGAGGAGTAGACACCAAGTGGCATGCTGAAGTCCACGCTTCTAAGAACATATGGCTCAACAACACCCTATGCCTTAAACACCTTCACTTCTGTTTCTGTTGGCTAGGCCTCTGTCTCCAAGAAAGAAGATCCTGGTCCTTATGATTATAGAGATCCTGATCCTTATGATTATAGAGAAAAATGTCTATGGCACCCCCATGGCACATCCAAGGAGTTAATTCAGGCTCATATGAAACCCAGGATTCTTAAATCCTTAACAACCATACCATGGGGTATGCCCTTGACCCTGATTATATGAATTTGAGAATCTCTGAAGGAAAAAATGATAAATATGAGCATAATAGAGAAGAGACCCCTTGAATTATACCTAGTAAATACACACACACACACACACACACACACACACACACACACATACACATACAAATGGCTACAGTGGGAAGAAACAAAAACCTGAAACAGAGGTTCACAATTTGATCCAAATAAGATCTGTTTTGGAAATTACTCTGGCAGTTCCTCAAAATGTTAAAGTTATCATATGTCCTAGCAATTCTACTCCTATGGATACACACAAGACAGTTAAAAACATAAGTCCATTCAAAAACTTGTACATGAATGTTCAAAGCAACATTATTCAAAACAGCAAAAAAATGGAAACAGTCGGCCAAGCGCGGTGGCTCATGCCTGTAATCCCAGCACTTTGGGATGCCAAGCCGGGCAGATTACCTGAAGTCAGGAGTTCAAGATGAGCCTGGCCAGCATGGTGAAACCCTGTCTCTACTAAAAATACAAAAATTAGCCGGGTGTGGTGGCACATGCCTGTAATCCCAGCTACTTGGGAGGCTGAGGCAGGAGAATTGCTTGAGCCCGGGAGGCGGAAGTTGCAATGAGCCGAGATCGTGCCACTGCACTCTAGCCTGGCCAACAGAGCGAAACTCTGTCTCAAAAAAAAAAAAAAAAAAGGAAATAATCATAATCCCCATCAACCAATGAAATAAGCAAACTGTGGCATATCCATACAATGGAATATTATTTGGCCATGAAAAGAAGTACTGATACATGTTACAACATGAAAGAACTTTGAAAACATTATGAGAAACTCATTAACCCTTTTTCTGTTTGCCCCAGGAATACTTGCTGGCAGCACTTGTGGCTGCAAGGGTTACCCAGAGATAACTTTGCCACAGAATATCTCGCTTTTATTATTATTTTTGCATGACTCTAGTATATCAACTTTGGAAACAAAATACATCATTCTATTTATAGCATTCTGTTTTTAGTAGTGGCATTTCCATTTACAAAATATAGTAATCCTTGATCACTGAAAATGTCAAATCCTAGAAAACATAGCATTCCTACATGTGATGTTAACATCATTCTTGAACAATTCTTGGCCAAAGATTCATTTGATGAATCCAATTTTTCCAAAATAGGTGATTCTGATGAGTCAGATAATGCTGATGTTAGTTTGGTTTAGAAATAGCTCCAAGAACAGTTTTTGTATTTTATTTTCACATTGAGAATCAGGCAGATTTGCTTCAGCATCAAAGAGTGTGTTTATGTAAAATTAAATGAGTGCTGGCAGAGAGTTGTACTTTTTTTTTTTTTTCTAAACAAGAAAAAGGTTAAATGAAAGAGGCCAGATACAAAAGACCACACATTGTATGACTCCATCTATATGAAATTTCCAGAATTAGAAAATCCATAGAAAGAGAAAGTAGATGTGTAGTTGCCAGGGCCTGGGTGTAGAAGGAATGGAGAGTAACTGTTAATAGGTATAAGTAGGTTTTTTTGGGGGTGGTTGATGAAAATGCTGTGAAATTAGGTAGTCATAGTGGTTCCATAACTCTGTAAATATACTAATAACCAGTGAATTGTATACATTAAGAGGATTAGTTTTATATTATGTGGAATATATCTCAATAAAACTTTAAAAATGAGCAAAACATTTGAACAGGCACTTCACAAAAGAGTACAACTAAACAGTCAATTTGTGAAAAGGTACTCAACTTCATTTGTCATCAGGGTTATGTGAAGTAAAACCATAATGAGATACTACTACACATCAACCAGATGGCTAAACTGAAAAGGACAGAAAATACGTGTCCATGAAGACACAGAGCAGGGTCAGCAAACTATTACGCACCACCTACTTTTCTAAATGAAGTTTTATTGAACACAGCTATGCTCATTCATTTATGTACTGTCTACGGCTTTCATTCTACAAAGACAGAACTGAGTATCTGCCACAAGTCCATATGGTCTGTAAAGCCTAAAGTATCTATTATCTAGCTTTTTAATATCTGGCCCACCACCCTTGAGGTAGAGCAACCAGAACTCTGATACACTGCTACTGGGGCTATAAATTGATGCAACCACTCTGGAAAACTATTTGGCAGTATCTACTGTAACTGAACATTTGCATATGCTATATGTTTTGTGTATTAGTTTCCTGAGGCTGCTGTAACAAATTACCACAGCTTTAGCGGCTTAAAACAACAAAATTTATTCTCTTACAGTTTGGGAAGACAGAAGTCTGAAACCAAAGTATCAGGTGGACCACACTCCCTCCAAAAGCTCTAGGGGGAAATTCTTTACCTCTTCCAGTTTCTGGTGGCTGCCAGCATTCTTAGTTTGTGGCTATATCACTCCACCTTCACACTGCCTTCTGCTCTATGTGTTTCTAACCTCCTGCCAGCTCCTTCTTATAAGAACACTTATGACAGCTTTCAGGGCCCACCTGGAAAATCCAGAAGTATGTCCTCATCTCAGAATCCTTAATTTAATTACATCTGCAAAGACCTTTTTTCCAAATAAGGTAACATTTACAGCCTCCTGGTATGAGGACATAGACATATCTTTGGGAGCCATTATCAGCGTATCCAACAATTCCACTCCAGGGTGTACGGAATCACTAAAATAAATAAAAACATATTGAGTTGTAACCTTGTGATTGATTAGTGTTTCCTGTGTGTATGTTATACTTCAAAGAAAAGAAAAACCTATAGTGCTCTTTGCTCATCATTAATTAATATCTAAAATTTTTCATTGTAAAGTGTAAATAGTTGGATATACAGTGAATTTTAGCATAATTTTAATTTTAAAGATATTTTAAAGAAAATTGTTATATCACCCCTTCAAATCTACCCAGTGGAATGTAAATATTGTAATGATTTAATACCCATCCACCATCATCCATTTTATTTTTATTTTTGAGACAGAGTCCCACTCTGTCGCCCAGGCTGGAGTGCAGTGGCGTGATCTCGACTCACTGCAACCTCTGCCTCTGGGGTTCAAGCAATTCTCCCACCTCAGCCTCCTGAGTAGCTGGAACTAAAGGCACAAGCCACCATACCCAGCTAATTTTTTGTATTTTGAGCAGAGATGGGGTTTTGCCATGTTGGCCAGGCTGGTCTCAAACTCCTGACCTCAAGTGATTCACCTGCCTCAGCCTCCCGAAGTGCTGGGATGACAGGCACGAGCCACCCATCATCCATTTTAAAAATAGAAGAACAAGATCTTCAGAAATTCATATCATTTTTATTTCTCCTATAACATAATTTTCCATTCCACTTTTCCTAATGCATTTAATCTGAGTGTATTATACTTTTATATTTGGAGATCTATCAATCATCCTATCATAATGCTCTGATACTAAAAGTATGATAAACTTAATATTTTAACTTTTCTGACCATAAGGCTTCGAGTATTTTAAAAAGTCTTCTCTGAGTCATATCATCATGACAATTATCAGTACCCAATTGAGCAAAATAACATAAACATCATAAAATGTATATAGATATTGAACATAAAAATTTTATTGGCAATGTGTAGGCATACCTCATTTTATTATGCTTCACTTTATTGCACTTTGCAGATACTGTGATTTTTACACACTGAAGGTTTGTGGCAATCCTGCATTAATGCCATTTTTCCAACATGTGCTCACTTCATGTTTCTATGTCACTTTTTTGTAATTCTTGTTAGTATTTCAAACTTTTTCATTATTATTATTATGTTTGTTATGGTGATCTGTAATCAGTAATCTCCAGTATCACTACTGTACTTGTTTGAGGGTGTCATGCCCATATAAGATGACAAACTTAATAATAAATGTGTATGTTCTGACTGCACCTCTGACTGGCCATTCCCCCATCTCTCTTTCTCATCTCACACCTTCTATTCCCTGAGACATGACAATATCGAAATTAATCCTATTAATAACCCTACAATGGCCTCTAAGTGTTCAAATGAAAGGAAGAGCAATACATCTTTCACTTTGAATCAAAAGCTAGAAATAATTAAGCTTAGTGAGGAAGGTATGTCAAAAGCTGAGACAGGCTGAAAACTAAGCCTCTTGTGCCAAAGTTAGCCAAGTTATCAATACAAAGAAAACATTCTTGAAGGAAATTAATAGTGCTAATCCAGTAAACACGCAAATGATAAAAAACTGAAATAGCCTTATGGCTGATATGGAGAAAGTTTTAGTTGTCTGGATAGAAGATCAACCCAGTCACAACATTCCCTTAAACCAAAGCCCAATCCAGAGCAAGGCCCTAGATCTCTTCAATTCTATGAAGGCTGAGAGAGGCGAGGAAGTTGCCCAAGAAAAGTTGGGGCTAGTAAAGTGTGGTTCACGAGGTTTAAGGAAAAAAGCCATCTCCATAACATAAAATTACAAGGTGAAGCAGCAAGTGCTGGATGTAAAAGCCTCAGCCAGTTATCCAGAAGATCAAGCTAAAATAATTGATGAAGGTGGCTACACTAATTGACAGATTTTCAATGTAGACAAAACAGCCTTCTCTTGGAAGCAGATGTCACCTAGGACTTTCATAGCTAGAGAGAAGTCAATGCCTGACCTTGAAGCTTCAAAAGACAGGCTGACTCTCTTGTTAAGTGTTAATACAGCTGGCGATTTTAGGTTGAAGCCAGTGCTCGTTTACTATTCCAAAAATCCTAGGGCCCTTAAGAATGTTAAATCTACTCTGCCTGTGTTGTATAAATAATATTCCATTCTGTTGTCATAAAGCCTGGATGACAATACATCTGTTTACAGCAAAGTTTACTGAATATTTTAAGCCCATTGTTGAGAACTACTGCTCAGAAAAAATAGATTCCTTTCATAATATTACTGCTCATTGACAATGTACCTGGTTACCCAAGCTCTGATGCAGATATACAAAGAGATTAATGTTGTTTTCACACCTGCCAAGACGTCATCCATTCTGTAGCCCATGGATGAAGAAATCATTTCTAATTTTCAGTCTTGTTATTTAAGAAATACATTTCATAAGGCTATGACAGCAATTCCTCTGGCAGGTCTGGGCAAAGTTCTAGATGTAAAGTTCTAGATGTAAACCTCATGTTGAATTGCAATCCCTAATATTGTAGGTAGGTCTAGGTGGGAGGTCACTGGATCATGGAAGTGGGTTTCTCATGAATGGCTCAGCACCATCTCCTTGGTGCTGTTCTCATGATAGTCAGTGAATTCTCATGAGATCTGGTTGTTTAAAAGTGTGTGGCACCTCGCCCCTCCCTTTCTTGCTCCTGCTCTCACCATGTGCAACCTGTTCCTCTTCACCTTCTGCCATGATCGTAAGCTGCTCCCCAGAAGCTGAGCAGATGCCAGTATCATGCTTCCTGTAAAGCCTGCAAAACTGTGCAGGCTTTATATCTGGTAAACCTCGTTTCTTTATAAATTACTCAGCCTGAGGTATTGCTTTCTAGCAATGCAAGAGCAGACTAATACAAGATGCCATTAAGAGCATTTGTGAATCATGGGAGGACTACATATCTACATAAACAGGAATTTAGAAACTGATTTCAATGCTCATGGATGACTTTGAGGGGTTCCAAAATTCAGTGGAGATTCCCATCACCGCATATGTGGTGCGAATAGCAAGAGAACTGGAATTAGAAGTGAAGCCTGGGCCAGGCGCGGTGGCTCAAGCCTGTAATCCCAGCACTTTGGGAGGCCGAGGCGGGCGGATCACAAGGTCAGGAGATCGAGACCATCCTGGCTAACACGGTGAAACCCCGTCTCTACTAACAAGTACAAAAAACTAGCCGGGCAAGGTGGCGGGCGCCTGTAGTCCTAGCTACTCGGGAGGCTGAGGCAGGAGAATGGCGTGAACCCGGGAGGCGGAGATTGCAGTGAGCTGAGATCTGGCCACTGCACTCCAGCTTGGGTGACAGAGCAAGACTCCGTCTCAAAAAAAAAAAAAGAAGAAGAAGAAGTGAAGCCTGAAGATGTGAGAGAACTGCTGCAATCTCAGAATAAAATTTGAATGAATAAAGAGTTGGCTTCTAATGGATAAGCAAAGAAAGCTATTTCTTGAGATGAAATCTACTCCTGGTAAAGATGCTGTGAATATTATTGAAATGAAAACAACAGATTTAGAATATTCCATAAACTTAGTTATAAAGCAGCAGCAGGGTTTGAAAGGATTGACTCCAATTTTTTTTTTTTTTTTTTTTTTTT
>NW_016803361.1:3361325-3364766 GCF_001698545.2 Rhinopithecus bieti
AAAAAAAAAAAAAGAAGAAGAAGAAGTGAAGCCTGAAGATGTGAGAGAACTGCTGCAATCTCAGAATAAAATTTGAATGAATAAAGAGTTGGCTTCTAATGGATAAGCAAAGAAAGCTATTTCTTGAGATGAAATCTACTCCTGGTAAAGATGCTGTGAATATTATTGAAATGAAAACAACAGATTTAGAATATTCCATAAACTTAGTTATAAAGCAGCAGCAGGGTTTGAAAGGATTGACTCCAATTTTTTTTTTTTTTTTTTTTTTTTTTTAGACAAAGTCTCACTCTGTCACCAGGCCGGAGTACACTGGTGCAATTTCAGCTCACTGCAACCTCCATCTCCCTGGTTCAAGTGGTTCTCCTGCCTCAGCCTCCTGAGTAGCTGTGACTACAGGTGAGCGCCACCATGCCCAGCTAATTTTTTTATTTTTAGTAGAGACAGGGTTTCACCATTTTGGCCAGGATGGTCTTGATCTCTTGACCTCATAATCTGCCCGGCTTGGCCTCCCAAAGTGCTGAGATTACAGGCATGAGTCACCACGCCCAGCCGATTGACTCCAATTCTTAAAGGCATTCTACTGTAGGTAACATGCTATCAAATAGGATCACATGCTACAGAGAAATCTTTGTAAGTCAATAGAAGAAAACTTTCTTGTTACCTTATTTTAAGAAATGTTCACAGTCACCCCTACCTTCAGCAGCCACCACCCTGTCAGTCAGCAACTACCAACATCAAGGCAAGACTCTCCACCAGCAAAAAGATTATGACCTGCTGAAGGCTCAGATGAGCTTTAGCATTTTTCAGCAATAAAGTTTTTGGTTTTGGTGTTTTGAGACAAGGTTTGTTTCTACAGCCCAGGCTGGAATGCAGTGGCACCATCTCAGGTCACTGCAACCTCCACCTCCTGACCTCAAGCCATCCTCCCACCTCAGCCTCTCAAGTAGTTGGGACTACAGATGCAGGCCACCACACCCAGCTAATTTTTATATTTTTTGTAGAGACAGGATTTCGCCATATTGCCCAGGCCAGTCTCAAACTCGTGAGCCCAAGCGATCCTCCCACCTTAGCCTCCCAAAGTGCTGGAACTCCAGGCATAAGCCACTGCACCCGGGCTAAATATTTTTAAATTAAGGTATGCACACTGTTTTTTTAGACACAATGCTATTGCACACTTAATAGACTACAATATAGTGTAAACATAACTTTCATATGCACTGGGAAACCAAAAACTTTGACTTACTGCAATGTGTTAGTCTGGAACAAAACCCACGGTATCTCCGAGGTGTGCCCATATCTCTTAATGAGATTAATGTGGATTTTATTTTATAAATCTATGCACTTATAATAGTATTAGTCAATGTACAAAATCAATCATTTTTTATTTTATTTTTAAATATAAGCTCTGAGAAAGCTTGCTTACATAAATAAGTAGATGGGAAAAGTGACCATTTTCTTAATGACAATGTCAAAAAATTCTTTGATCTCCTCAGAGTTATATGCCAAACATCCCATGGTGATTTATGATTTAAAATTATGTTTAAGTATCTATTGGTTAACACCTACATTAGGTCTTTCTTCAATTTTGTTGAAAGAAAGAAACCACTTAAACTGAAAAAGATTTGTTACTCGAAGATTTGAGTCAATCACTTCAGAACCAGCACCAATTTTCCTTCCACGCACCTTAGCAAGAGTAGGAATGGATGAGAATAATACAAAGAACACTAATTTTATTTAAATATAGTTATCAAGATATTTTTAAAACTAGGGACATAGTATTAAACACGTTTTAATGTTAATGCACTACGTAAAAGATCAGGCAGCAGGTCAAATACCTCATAATTTCACAGCCATGAGCAAAAATATTTCTACATGCCCCAAAGTGCGTGACATTTCCGTGATTTCCATGGTGACGAGGGTACAGGTACTGTTAACACTCCTGTGATTTCTATTGGTGACAGTCACAGGTACCGCTAATATTACTGTGCTTTGTGATTGTTTTCATAATTGAAGAAAATGCTAACATTTACTCAGATATTAGACAAAACAAAGATGTTCTTTTCTTTCCACCCTCGTTCACAGACGACCAGAATTTCAGGGTTAAGAACTCCTAGTTTAACAATGTCAGGAAGAAGGGAGTGATGGGGAAGAGAAGCAGTCAGGGGAGAGGTGAAAAGCGAAGCGAGGAAAGGAGGAGACAGACAGGTAGAAGGGAGGGAATGAAGACAGGCAAGAAGGAAATCTATCTCAATCTCTAGGCTCGGGCTACACAAAAAGCTTGCAGACTCACAGCCAGTGCTGTGGTTATTTCTATGGTGATTTCATATTAACATCTTGTAACAACTAGGTTCTTCAGTTGAATTCTACCCACTAATCTCTTCCTCAGTTCCATAAATAGGGTCACCCGGCTGCAGAACTGCAAGTCCCAATACAACCAGGATTTTCAGCCGTCTTCCCCAAACGGCATCTTCACAGCCACGCCCCAAATCTTGTGCCCTTAATTAACAGTGAGTCCATATTTTCTTGGGATAGTCCCTCCCCATTAGTCCCTCTAGGAGTCCTCAAAGAGCGGGGTACTCACCTCTCTTTTCGGCCGCCACCTGCCGCTCTCGGACCCTCAGCTCCAAGTCCCACATCTCCAGGTTCCTCAGCTCCAGGTTCCTCAGCCCTGGGTCCCTCAGCCCACTGTCAGGTGCCAGTGGTTCCGCGCTGTGGTCAGCCTCCTCTGTCCACCCACCCGGGGGCGCTGAAAATAATCCTTTCTGGCCCCCTCTTGTTTGGAAGTAGAGCCTTCTCGCCCCTCTGACATCAGTCATCGGTTTTCTTGGGCCCTCCGCGGTCTGCCCCTCAGTCATCGGTCTTCTTGGACCCTCCGCGGTCTGCCCCTCAGAGGGCACAGGCTCCCGCCAGGCCCCGGGTGGCTGCTCTCAATGCCATTCCGCGGAGGCTCAGGCGGACTCGGGTGCGCTCAGGGGCCTTTTCCTCTCAGGAGCTCGGCTCCAGAGACCACCACTCTTCCCCCAGGCTCTGTCGACTCGAGTCAGCTGTTCTGGAGCGTTCAAGCCACGGAATGTGAGGGCAGAGGCGGAACACGTGTTAGAAAGTCACTGCACAATCACAGCCTATGAGTTAGCTCTCGAATTTCCACGACCCTTGAAGCGCTGTCGAAGGAGAAAAGTTCCGGGGCTGTGAGGAGGCTCCGCGAATGGCGGGCCTGGCTGAAGGTAAGCAGCCTGCTCCGCGCTCACGCAGGGGACTGTGTGGCCGCAGCCTCTCACCTCATCAGTCTCAGCCCCACCCAGCCAAAATACTGATTCACCAGAAGAGTAGGGACATTGACCGGGAAGCCCTCGGAGCAAAACGGCGCCAGATTCCATTTGTCCCAGAGTATGTTCCTCCGCCCCCTCGGAGCCAAACGAGAAAATAACTACAGTATTCCTT